>NC_056459.1:37674703-37802203 GCF_018296145.1 Oncorhynchus tshawytscha
ACAACAAGACTACCTTGAAAATGATATAATGATCCCAGTAACGGGATCTCAACCATAAGAAGTTAATCCGATGTGTCAGATTTCAAATAAAGCTTTACAGAAAAAGCACACCATGCAAAAATCTGAGTACAGCGATCAGACACCAAAACAACCCAAAACAGATATCCGCCATGTTGTGTAGTCAACAGAAGTCAGAAATAGCATTATAAATATTCACTTATCTTTGATGATCTTTATCAGAATGCACTCCCAGGAATCCCAGTTCCACAATAAATTTTTGATTTGATCGATAAAGTCCATAATTTATATCCAAATACCTCCTTTTTTGTTCGCAATTCAAAGGCTCAGACACGAGACGTATGTGGCAGGTTCTACAGACGGGAAAACATCTTGGACACCGACGTCTTCCAGAAACAGGATAGCACAGTGCCACCCACACTGCTGGCCGAGATGGCGACCCTAAATACCCAGATGGCATCCCTAGCCGGCCCAGGCAGCATCCCTAGCCGGCCCAGATGGCATCCCTAGCCGAGTCCTCAGAGCACGCAGAGAAAGGAATCCAAAAAACTACTGCTAAACTTTGTTAAACCAAGTCAAAATATGTTTCTATCTAATCCTCAGGTACCCTAAAATGAAATTAAACTATAATATTTACTACGGAAAGAAGTATGTTCAATAGGAAAACGATATTAGCAGGTGCGCATTCTCTTCGTCGCGTGTGCATAGAATGATTTCCAAGTCTGTACTAAAACTCATAATCCTTATTTGGGAATAAACAAGTCTGAAACCTTGAACAAAGACTACTGACATCCATAGGAATTGCATACTGGGAGCTAGGTTACATTCTTTTCCTTATACGTTGTCACGCCCTGGCCATAGAGTTTTTTATTCTCTATTTTGGTTAGGCCAGGGTGTGACTAGGGTGGGCATTCTATGTTCATGTTTCTATGTTTTCTATTTCTTTGTGTTTGGCCAGGTATGGTTCTCAATCAGGGACAGCTGTCTATTGTTGTCTCTGATTGGGAACCATACTTAGGTAGCTTTCCCCTCCTACAGTGTGGGATCTTGTTCTTTCGGTTGTGTGCAGATAGTTGGCACAACAAAGCTGGTCGGTCGTTGTATTCGTTATTGTTTTTTTTTTTTTTCTAAAAGTTTCACTTCGTTATTAAATTAACTCAAAGAATGCTGCGCCTTGGTCTCATCCTTCCGACATACTTTCCAATTGAAGCGCATGGTCTCTTTCAAAAAAACAAAAAAAACATTCCGGTTGGTTTTTAATTTCTTTTTACTCCTACCATATCTATTGTGTTCTCCTACATTTTGTTTACATTTCTACACACTTCAGAGGGTTATCTTTCCAATGGTACCAATCATATGCATATCCTGGCTTCAGGGCCTGAGCAACAGGCAGTTTACTTTGGGCACGTTATTCAGGCAGAAATGGAGATAAATAGACCCTATCCTAAAGAAGTTTAAAGTTGATAACTATACCGTTTTGTATTTAGCCAATGTCCCAGTGACCTTGCCATGTGGTGGTTCGCGCTTTCAGTTTTTGTGCAAATGCTACCATCTATCCACGATTTCTGGTTAAGGTAGGTTTTAATAGTCAGAGTGGGTGCAACATCTGCTATACACTTTCTGATAAACTCAATCAACGTATCGGTGTATTTGTCAATGTTATTCTCGGAGGCCACCTGAAACATATGCCAGTCTGTGTGATGAAAAACAAACTAGAAGCGTGGATTCCAATTTGGCAGACCAGCATTGAATAGTCCTTAGTACGGTTACTTCTTGTTTGAGTTTCTGCCTATTGGAAGGGAGGCGCAAAATGGAGTTGTGATCAGATTTGCCAAAGATGGGGAAGGGCCTTCTATCCATCCCCAAAGTTGGAGTAGCAGTGGTCGGATGTTTTAGCAGCGCGAGTACTACAGTCAATGTGTTGATAGAACTTCGGTAGCATTTTCCTCAAATTGTTCTTTGTTAAAATCTACAGTAAATACGGCCTCAGGATATGTAGTTTCCAGTTTGCATAAAGTCCAGTGAAGTGCTTTGAGGGCCGTCGTGGTATCGGCTTGAGGGGGAATATACACAACTGTGACTACAACGCCCAAAAAATTAACTTGGGAGGCAATCAACAGTCAACATTTGATTGTGATGTATTTTATGTCAGGTGAACAAAAGGACTTGAGTTCCTGTATGTTATCACAATCTCACCATGAAGAGTTAGTTAATCCCGGAGAGATATTTGTTCCTGTCTGCGTGATTAACTGGCTGTAGGGACAGTATATCCTGAGAGAGATGATTCCGTGAAACAGAGTATGTTAAAATACCTTATGTCTCTCTGGAAGGAGATCCTCTCCCTGAGCTCATCTACTTTATTATCCATAGACTGAACTTTAGCGAGTAATATACTCAGAAGTGGTGGATGATGTGCCTGCCTCCTGAGTCAGAATAGAAGTCCACTCCGAATACCTCTTCTCCACCTGCAGTGTTTTGAATCAGCCTCTGGAATCAGTTAAATTGCCCTGGGAGGGGGACGAACAAAGGATCTGGATCGGGAAAGTTGTATGCTGGTGAGTTACCGCCACTCTGATATCCAAAAGTTCTTCTCGGCTGTATGGTTTGTCACAACACTCCAAAAAATGCTATTAATTAATGTAAGAAATAACAATGGGGGGTAAAAAACTGCAATGTTGCCTAGAAGCTAGAAGCACGGCTGCCCCATATGTTGGCGCCATTTTCTTCAGCCATTGTGTGTGTGTGTGTGTGTGTGTGTGAGAGTTAGTGATATTTACTGGCTGGCTCACACAACTTAGCTTGCTAGCAAGGGAACCAGGCCAGTGTTTGCCGAGCCACCACATCTGACCGGGTATTGAATAGGAAACAGGGAAACATAGACTTGTGGGGTTATCACTCCTCTGTGCTTCCAAAGACCCGCTTCTCTCCATTCTGCTCTGTCATGTTCATTAGCATCAGTGATTGGCCCCCAGCTACAGAGAACACTGCATGATGGAGTGTGTCTGTGTGGGGAGGTTGGTTATTTGTGTGTGTGTGTGTAATGCGCTCACTCGAGTGTGTGTTCCAGTCTCTGTCTCTCTGTCTCTACAGTCTCTGTCTGTCTGTTCCTGCAATTTGTGTGTTGGTGTGTACTACACATCATGCTGGCTGTGTGTTGGTGTTTACATGGATGGTTAACATGGTCTGGTTTTGAGCAACCGGATGTCAACTCAATATTCTGGGAACCACTACTCCCCAATACCCTCAAACCAAAGGTTTCATGTGGGAATCACATCTCGGGGATGGTCACACAAGGAAAAAGGATGAGCATACTGTGATGAGATGTAATGAGATGTAATGTTATGCGGTGAGATGTAATGAGATGTGGTGTGATGAGATGTAATGAGATGTGGTGTGATGAGATGTAATGTTATGTGACGAGATGTAATGTTATGCGGTGAGATGCGATGAGACGTGACGAGATGTGGTGAGAGAGGGAGCATAAATATAGGGAATGCTAGCTTCTCTCTCTCGCTTGGTACTTTGGCTCTTGCGGCAAAAACACAAAACATAAGCCAGGTTGCATTTTTTTATGGCCCTGGAAACCTACTTTGATTTTGTTGTCCTGAAAACAGTATTTTGCACTCGATGAACAAATAGTCAACCATCTTTAATGAAATACACACTTGTGTAAACATTTACATCAAAACACTTTGCTTTTCCCCGCATGTTGTTTGTTGCCAGTTTCCACTTGATCCTGTTAGCGTTGCTTAAACTTCATTGGTATTATAATGTTTAGGTTTTAGTATGGGAGCTGATAAAGTAGCAGGGTATTTTCTATCTATAAATAGCAGTGGGAAGCTGGAGATAAATGGTCCAGGGTTGGAAAGGGATTATTACCATTCTATTCTTTATGGAAATAACGGGTCAGCTGTGGGAGGAGCCAGGCAGAGAGGGTGGTCTCTTCCTGACAGATAGCTGATCAGCTGGGGGAGGAGCCATGCAGAGGAGCCATGCAGAGAGGGTGGTCTCTTCCTGACAGATGATCAGCTGGGAGAGGAGCCGGGCAGAGAGGGTGGTCTCTTCCTGACAGATAGCTGATCAGCTGGGGGAGGAGCCATGCAGAGAGGGTGGTCTCTTCCTGACAGATAGCTGATCAGCTGGGGGAGGAGCCATGCAGAGAGGGTGGTCTCTTCCTGACAGATAGCTGATCAGCTGGGGAAGGAGCCATGCAGAGAGGGTGGTCTCTTCCTGACAGATAGCTGATCAGCTGGGGGAGGAGCCATGCAGAGAGGGTAGTCTCTTCCTGACAGATAGCTGATCAGCTGGGGGAGGAGCCATGCAGAGAGGGTAGTCTCTTCCTGACAGATAGCTGATCAGCTGGGGGAGGAGCCATGCAGAGAGGGTGGTCTCTTCCTGACAGATGATCAGCTCGGGGAGGAGCCATGCAGAGGAGCCAGGCAGAGAGGGTGGTCTCTTCCTGACAGATGATCAGCTCGGGAGGAGCCATGCAGAGGAGCCAGGCAGAGAGGGTGGTCTCTTCCTGACAGAGAGCTGATCAGCTGGGGAGGAGCCATGCAGAGAGGGTAGTCTCTTCCTGACAGATAGCTGATCAGCTGGGGGAGGAGCCATGCAGAGAGGGTGGTCTCTTCCTGACAGATGATCAGCTGGGAGAGGAGCCATGCAGAGAGGGTAGTCTCTTCCTGACAGATAGCTGATCAGCTGGGGGAGGAGCCATGCAGAGAGGGTGGTCTCTTCCTGACAGATAGCTGATCAGCTGGGGGAGGAGCCATGCAGAGAGGGTGGTCTCTTTCTGACAGATAGCTGATCAGCTGGGGGAGGAGCCATGCAGAGAGGGTGGTCTCTTCCTGACAGATAGCTGATCAGCTGGGGGAGGAGCCATGCAGAGAGGGTGGTCTCTTCCTGACAGATAGCTGATCAGCTGGGGGAGGAGCCATGCAGAGAAGGTGGTCTCTTCCTGACAGATAGCTGATCAGCTGGGGGAGGAGCCATGCAGAGAGGGTGGTCTCTTCCTGACAGATGATCAGCTGGGGGAGGAGCCATGCAGAGAGGGTGGTCTCTTCCTGACAGATGATCAGCTGGGGAAGGAGCCATGCAGAGAGGGTAGTCTCTTCCTGACAGATGATCAGCTGGGGGAGGAGCCATGCAGAGAGGGTAGTCTCTTCCTGACAGATAGCTGATCAGCTGGGGGAGGAGCCATGCAGAGATAGTGGTCTCTTCCTGACAGATGATCAGAGAGGGTAGTCTCTTCGGGGAGGAGCCATGCAGAGAGAGTCTCTTCCTGCCAGGCAGAGAGGGTGGTCTCTTCCTGACAGATGATCAGCTGGGGGAGGAGCCATGCAGAGAGGGTGGCCAGGATCAGAGAGGGCAGAGAGGGTGGTCTCTTCCTGACAGATAGCTGATCAGCTGGGGGAGGAGCCATGCAGAGAGGGTGGTCTCTTCCTGACAGATAGCTGATCAGCTGGGGAGGAGCCATGCAGAGAGGGTGGTCTCTTCCTGACAGATAGCTGATCAGCTGGGGGAGGAGCCATGCAGAGAGGGTGGTCTCTTCCTGACAGATAGCTGATCAGCTGGGGAGGAGCCATGCAGAGAGGGTAGTCTCTTCCTGACAGATAGCTGATCAGCTGGGGAAGGAGCCATGCAGAGAGGGTGGTCTCTTCCTGACAGATAGCTGATCAGCTGGGGAGGAGCCATGCAGAGAGGGTAGTCTCTTCCTGACAGATAGCTGATCAGCTGGGGAAGGAGCCATGCAGAGAGGGTGGTCTCTTCCTGACAGATAGCTGATCAGCTGGGGAGGAGCCATGCAGAGAGGGTGGTCTCTTCCTGACAGATAGCTGATCAGCTGGGGGAGGAGCCATGCAGAGAGGGTAGTCTCTTCCTGACAGATAGCTGATCAGCTGGGGAGGAGCCATGCAGAGAGGGTGGTCTCTTCCTGACAGATAGCTGATCAGCTGGGGGAGGAGCCATGCAGAGAGGGTGGTCTCTTCTGACAGATAGCTGATCAGCTGGTGGGAGGAGCCATGCAGAGAGGGTGGTCTCTTCCTGACAGATAGCTGATCAGCTGGGGGAGGAGCCATGCAGAGAGGGTGGTCTCTTCCTGACAGATGATCAGCTGGGGAGGAGCCATGCAGAGAGGGTAGTCTCTTCCTGACAGATGATCAGCTGGGGAGGAGCCATGCAGAGAGGGTGGTCTCTTCCTGACAGATGATCAGCTGGGGGAGGAGCCATGCAGAGAGGGTAGTCTCTTCCTGACAGATGATCAGCTGGGGAAGGAGCCATGCAGAGAGGGTAGTCTCTTCCTGACAGATGCTGATCAGCTGGGAGAGGAGCCATGCAGAGAGGGTGGTCTCTTCCTGACAGATAGCTGATCAGCTGGGGGAGGAGCCATGCAGAGAGGGTAGTCTCTTCATGACAGATGATCAGCTGGGGAGGAGCCATGCAGAGAGGGTGGTCTCTTCCTGACAGATAGCTGATCAGCTGGGGAGGAGCCATGCAGAGAGGGTAGTCTCTTCCTGACAGATGATCAGCTGGGGGAGGAGCCAGGCAGAGAGGGTGGTCTCTTCCTGACAGATGATCAGCTGGGGAGGAGCCATGCAGAGAGGGTGGTCTCTTCCTGACAGATAGCTGATCAGCTGGGGAGGAGCCATGCAGAGAGGGTGGTCTCTTCCTGACAGATAGCTGACCAGCTGGGAGAGGAGCCATGCAGAGAGGGTGGTCTCTTCCTGACAGATAGCTGATCAGCTGGGGGAGGAGCCATGCAGAGAGGGTAGTCTCTTCCTGACAGATAGCTGATCAGCTGGGAGAGGAGCCATGCAGAGAGGGTGGTCTCTTCCTGACAGATGATCAGCTGGGAGAGGAGCCAGGCAGAGAGGGTGGTCTCTTCCTGACAGATAGCTGATCAGCTGGGGGAGGAGCCATGCAGAGAGGGTTGTCTCTTCCTGACAGATAGCTGATCAGCTGGGGAAGGAGCCATGCAGAGAGGGTGGTCTCTTCCTGACAGATAGCTGATCAGCTGGGGGAGGAGCCATGCAGAGAGGGTGGTCTCTTCCTGACAGATGATCAGCTGGGGGAGGAGCCATGCAGAGAGGGTGGTCTCTTCCTGACCATATATCTCCTATAACTTTTAGACATTGAGCCTTGTCCGTGTCTGTATTATATTCCAGGTCTCATTATTGTCTTGCCTAAATCTGTTCTATAATTTTCTCAAATGTATGTTTATCCTTCTCTTTGACTTCTTCTCCCTCCTTTCCTCATATACTGTATCCATCAATCTACTTCTCCCTCCTTTCCTCATATACTGTATCCATCAATCTACTTCTCCCTCCTTTCCTCATATACTGTATCCATCAATCTACTTCCTCATCTTTCCTAATATACTGTATCCATCAATCTACTTCCTCATCTTTCCTAATATACTGTATCCATCAATCTACTTCCTCATCTTTCCTAATATACTGTATCCATCAATCTACTTCCTCATCTTTCCTAATATACTGTATCCATCCATCTACTTCCTCATCTTTCCTAATATACTGTATCCATCAATCTACTTCCTCATCTTTCCTAATATACTGTATCCATCAATCTACTTCCTCATCTTTCCTAATATACTGTATCCATCAATCTACTTCCTCATCTTTCCTAATATACTGTATCCATCAATCTACTTCCTCATCTTTCCTAATATACTGTATCCATCAATCTACTTCCTCACCTTTCCTAATATACTGTATCCATCAATCTACTTCCTCATCTTATAGCTGCATACAGTGTCTTCTTCTTGGGTTTCCTCTTATTCCGTTGGAACAGTTTTGTTTATTTTCTTTCAAATCTGTCTGTTTCTAAAAAAAAAAAAAAAATTTGTAGGCTCATTACTTCAACAAATATTTTAGTTTTCTCTACTTCCTTATTTCTAACCCTGTCTCTGCTGATCATAGCCTTCCACAAGGTCTGTGTCTCTGTAACTAGATCGACGTTCCCTCTCAGTGACTTTACAGTGGAACTGACAGCGTTCTGACAACAATAACATCTCATACAAATCGTATACACCCACAGGAAAAATATCACAACGTTCTAATACCTTCTGACAAGCGACCACTTAAATATGGTCATTGTCACATTTTCATGAATTCTTTAGAATGTTTGAGAACTACTTATAGTATTTGTGAATATTCTATAGCAATATAGAGTGGGAAAGCGTTTGGATAATTAATAGATACTGCAGCAGTCTAAGGCACTGCATCACAGTGCTTGAAGCGTAACTACAGACCCGGGTTCGATCTCGGGCTGTGTCGCAGCCGGCCGCGACCTGGAGAAACATGAGGCGGCACACAATTTGCCCAGCGCCGTCCATGTTAGGGGAGGGTTTGGCTGGTAGCGATGACCTTGTCCCGTTGCGCTCTGTTGACTCCTTGTGGCGAGCCGGGTGCAATGCATGCTGACACGGTCGCCAGTTGTTCGGCGTTTCCTCTGACACATTGGTGCGGCTGGCTTCCGGATTAAGCAGTGTGTCAAGAAGCAGTGTTTCAGAGGATTCATGGCTCTCGACCTTTTCCTCTTCCGAGTCCGTACGGTAGTTGCAGCGATGGGACAAGACCGCGAATACCAGATGGATAAAAACCGAAGCCAGACTGCAACATTTTAGTTGCCTAGCTAGGACTTTGTCATGTCTGTACACTACCTAGAAACCTCTCTGTGTGACTCTGATTTAGCCCACTGCAGTAAAAGGTTGTTAAAGAGACATTTATGAGTTGTATTTTGACTCTAGTCTTGGCCTTGGATGGTCTTTATACTCATCATGTTGACATTTGAATTATGAACTAGGCTTTGGGATTCCTACATCATCAGTGAAGGCTTGACTCTAGACCTTTGGATGTTTTTTATGCACACTTTTTGGAACCATTTTATTTGTGAATGTTATATGAGTACGCCAAAATGTCTTGACCATGGACCTAGTTACTGATGGCCAAAGGGCTACTCTACCCTTTCATACGTGTTGTGGAAAAATATCAGACGGTCAAGATTTGAAATTGGGAAAGAAGGAGAGGGAGAGACGGAGAGGGAGAAATATCAAAAAAAGAGTCTCCTGTCAGTTACTGTAGGATCCAGTCAGTTACTGTAGGTAGTCTGTTACTGCAGGTAGTCTCTAGTCTGTTACTGTAGGTAGTCTCCAGTCTGTTACTCTAGGTAGTCTCCAGTCTGTTACTGTAGGTAGTCTCCAGTCTGTTACTGTAGGTAGTCTCCAGTCTGTTACTGTATGTAGTCAGTTACTGCAGGTAGTCTCCAGTCTGTTACTGTAGGTAGTCTCCAGTCTGTTACTGCAGGTAGTCTCCAGTCTGTTACTGTAGGTAGTCTCCAGTCTGTTACTGCAGGTAGTCTCCAGTCTGTTACTGTAGGTAGTCTCCAGTCTGTTACTGTAGGGAGTCTCCAGTCTGTTACTGTAGGTAGTCTCCAGTCTGTTACTGTAGGTAGTCTCCAGTCTGTTACTGCAGGTAGTCTGTTACTGCAGGTAGTCTCCAGTCTGTTACTGCAGGTAGTCTCCAGTCTGTTAGTGTAGGTAGTCTCCTGTGTTACTGTAGGTAGTCTCCTGTGTTACTGCAGGTAGTCTCCAGTCTGTTACTGTAGGTAGTCTCCAGTCTGTTACTGTAGGTAGTCTCCAGTCTGTTACTGTAGGTAGTCTCCTGTGTTACTGTAGGTAGTCTCCAGTCTGTTACTGTAGGTAGTCTCCAGTCTGTTACTGTAGGTAGTCTCCAGTCTGTTACTGTAGGTCGTCTCCAGTCTGTTACTGTAGGTAGTCTCCAGTCTGTTACTGTAGGTAGTCTCCAGTCTGTTACTGCAGGTAGTCTCCAGTCTGTTACTGCAGGTAGTCTCCAGTCTGTTACTGTAGGTAGTCTCCAGTCTGTTACTGTAGGTCGTCTCCAGTCAGTTACTGCAGGTAGTCTCCAGTCTGTTACTGTAGGTAGTCAGTTACTGCAGGTAGTCTCCAGTCTGTTACTGTAGGTAGTCTCCAGTCTGTTACTGTAGGTAGTCTCCAGTCTGTTACTGTAGGTAGTCTCCAGTCTGTTACTGCAGGTAGTCTCCAGTCACTTACTGCAGGTAGTCTCCAGTCTGTTACTGCAGGTAGTCTCCAGTCTGTTACTGCAGGTAGTCTCAGTCTGTTACTGTAGGTAGTCTCCAGTCTGTTACTGTAGGTAGTCTCCAATCTGTTACTGCAGGTAGTCTGTTACTGCAGGTAGTCTCCAGTCTGTTACTGCAGGTAGTCTCCAGTCTGTTACTGTAGGTAGTCTCCTGTGTTACTGTTAGTCTCCTGTGTTACTGCAGGTAGTCTCCAGTCTGTTACTGTAGGTAGTCTCCAGTCTGTTACTGTAGGTAGTCTCCAGTCTGTTACTGTAGGTAGTCTCCTGTGTTACTGTAGGTAGTCTCCAGTCTGTTACTGTAGGTAGTCTCCAGTCTGTTACTGTAGGTAGTCTCCAGTCTGTTACTGTAGGTCGTCTCCAGTCTGTTACTGTAGGTAGTCTCCAGTCTGTTACTGTAGGTAGTCTCCAGTCTGTTACTGCAGGTAGTCTCCAGTCTGTTACTGCAGGTAGTCTCCAGTCTGTTACTGTAGGTAGTCTCCAGTCTGTTACTGTAGGTCGTCTCCAGTCAGTTACTGCAGGTAGTCTCCAGTCTGTTACTGTAGGTAGTCAGTTACTGCAGGTAGTCTCCAGTCTGTTACTGTAGGTAGTCTCCAGTCTGTTACTGTAGGTAGTCTCCAGTCTGTTACTGTAGGTAGTCTCCAGTCTGTTACTGCAGGTAGTCTCCAGTCACTTACTGCAGGTAGTCTCCAGTCTGTTACTGCAGGTAGTCTCCAGTCTGTTACTGCAGGTAGTCTCCAGTCTGTTACTGTAGGTAGTCTCCAGTCTGTTACTGTAGGTAGTCTCCAGTCTGTTACTGTAGGTAGTCTCCAGTCTGTTACTGTAGGTAGTCTCCAGTCTGTTACTGTAGGTAGTCTCCAGTCTGTTACTGTAGGTAGTCTCCAGTCTGTTACTGTAGGTCGTCTCCAGTCAGTTACTGCAGGTAGTCTCCAGTCTGTTACTGTAGGTAGTCAGTTACTGCAGGTAGTCTCCAGTCTGTTACTGTAGGTAGTCTCCAGTCTGTTACTGTAGGTAGTCTCCAGTCTGTTACTGTAGGTAGTCTCCAGTCTGTTACTGCAGGTAGTCTCCAGTCACTTACTGCAGGTAGTCTCCAGTCTGTTACTGCAGGTAGTCTCAGTCTGTTACTGCAGGTAGTCTCCAGTCTGTTACTGTAGGTAGTCTCCAGTCTGTTACTGTAGGTAGTCTCCAGTCTGTTACTGTAGGTAGTCTCCAGTCTGTTACTGTAGGTAGTCTCCAGTCTGTTACTGTAGGTAGTCTCCAGTCTGTTACTGTAGGTAGTCTCCAGTCTGTTACTGTAGGTAGTCTCCAGTCTGTTACTGCAGGTAGTCTCCAGTCTGTTACTGTAGGTAGTCTGTTACTGTAGGTAGTCTCCAGTCTGTTACTGTAGGTAGTCTCCAGTCTGTTACTGTAGGTAGTCTCCAGTCTGTTACTGTAGGTAGTCTCCAGTCTGTTACTGTAGGTAGTCTCCAGTCTGTTACTGCAGGTAGTCTCCAGTCTGTTACTGTAGGTAGTCTGTTACTGCAGGTAGTCTCCAGTCTGTTACTGTAGGTAGTCTCCAGTATGTTACTGTAGGTAGTCTCCAGTCTGTTACTGTAGGTAGTCTCCAGTCTGTTACTGCAGGTAGTCTCCAGTCTGTTACTGCAGGTAGTCTCCAGTCTGTTACTGTAGGTAGTCTGTTACTGCAGGTAGTCTCCTGTCAGACTGCCCTGGGTTGTTTGGCTCTGTTCACGTGTAGCCTGGTCTTTGTCTGACACTTGTCTGCCCTTTAGTGAGACCCACATCTACCCCTGTCGTCTCTTGTGCATTTTAATGCTAGATTATATTTTCAATCTGCATCTATCTGGAAACAACACGGATAAAACCTTTTCAGATTTTTACTGTGCTAATTTCATCAGCTGTTAAATCAATTATAAAGTAGCCTTGTTAATTTAGGGGAACATTTACACGGATGAAAATGAGTCCATAGTCTCCTGTATAGCTATTAGTCGGCGTTGGTGGAAAACACTGTATGGTGCACTACTTTAGTCCAGGGCCCTATGGGTTTCACCTGGGTTAAATGCTGTAGTGTGCCTTGATCCTGCTAGAGGCTTGTCATTGTCAGTCTGTTTGTCTCCTGGGGATAGTGGTGACAATGGCTGTGCTGGCAGACTGCAGGGCGATGGAGCTTTCTGTCAGAGAAGGATGACTGTGAGCGACAGCTGACAGATGGCCTCTGTCACTGCCGGTTTCTACCCAGAGAGAACCTTACCATGGCTGGACTGTATACTTGACTATTTACCGGTTTTCATGGGCAGAATGGCTTGGGTTTTTACTTTTCCTTGTAAAAAGGTATTTCAATGTTTGCTTTGTTAAATGTGTTATACCAATTTGCCTCACTTAATGTCTGTTTTTTTATAGTTTACTCCATTTGCTACTAGTCATTTCTCACCCTCTCCTTCCACACACACCAAGCCACGCCCCCATGCCACTCAACGGGGAGCAGCTTTTGCGCTACCACTAGTCTCAACAGCCACTCTGTGACAGTCTGCATGGTCAATAGGGAAGACGTTGTTGGCAACAATGCTGCTTTCCACTTTGCTTCATAATATAAATCCACAAGAGTTCTATAATCACACTGTGAGTTTGTGTATCTTACTCTCTGATAAACCGCTAGTTTGACTTTTCTTAGCAAGTTGTTGGCTAAAATATATTGTGTTAGCCACAAATGCTAATTGCTAGTTAGCTGGCTAGCTAAATGTACTGAGTCAGAGTAAACGTAGCTAGCTAGCTATCACGGCCTGATACCGGTGATGGTGTAGGCCTAGACAAGCATGTTGTTTGTGCGACAGTATCTTCTAAATCCCAAAGGAATACGTGTTTTGACAGTAGTGTGATGTAATTTGTTGACCATATCACCCAGCCGTAGTCCTTTACACTGTGATTTATATGGAATGTTGTACATCCCTCAGGCATTCATCATGGCGTTGTCATATAGTTCACTGAGTACATACCTCGTCTACAAAACCTAGAGAGTTAACATGATGTGTTATTCATAGAGCACACAGCTATATGGCTGGGATGTGAATTTAAAGACATGACAAGACGTAATTTATATACTAGGGTTGGGCTTAATCAAAGTTATGCTACACACAGCTAGGCTGCATACGGCTAGGCTACACACAGCTAGGCTACTCACAGCTAGGCTGCATACGGCTAGGCTACTCACAGCTAGGCTACTCACAGCTAGGCTACTCACAGCTAGGCTGCATACGGCTAGGCTACTCACAGCTAGGCTGCATACGGCTAGGCTACACACAGCTAGGCTACACACAGCTAGGCTGCATACGGCTAGGCTACTCACAGCTAGTGTTGTGTTCTGATATTCTAGCTTGTCACTTTAGGGCACCCTTAACACCCTGCTTACGTATATTGGAATTCCTGTGAAATGCTTTAAACATTGCCACATTAGTTTCTACAGCCGTCTCATGGGCTGTCCTTATATTAATTGTATAAGTAATACAGTGTTCTATACAACAGCTAGGCTACACAAAGGGTGATATATATATATATATATATATATAGCAATACTTTACACAGTCATGCATACGTCTTCACAGTGGTGTAAAGTACCTAAGTAAAAATATTTTTAAATTCTACTTTAGTCGTTTTTGGGGCTATCTGTGCTTACTATACAGTTTATATTTTTTGACAACTTTTACTTTTACTTCACTACATTCCAAAAGTACTCGTTTTTTGGGGCTATCTCAAATCAAAATCAAATCAAATCAAATCAAATTGTATTTGTCACATACACATGGTTAGCAGATGTTAATGCGAGTGTAGTGAAATGCTTGTGCTTACTATACAGTTAATATGCTTACTATACAGTTTATATTTTTGACAACTTCTACTTTTACTTCACTACATTCCAAAAGTAAATATTGTACTTTTTACTCCATACATTTCCCTGACACCCAAAAGTACTCGTTACATTTTTAATGCTTAGCAGGGCAGGAAAATAGTCAAATTCATACACTTATCAAGAGAACATCCCTGGTCATCCCTACTAACTCTGATCTGACAGACTCACTAAACAGAGAACATCCCTACTGACTCTGATCTGGAGGACTCACTAAACAGAGAACATCCCTGGCCATCCCTACTGACTCTGATCTGGAGGACTCACTAAACAGAGAACATCCCTGGCCATCCCTACTGACTCTGATCTGGAGGACTCACTAAACAGAGAACATCCCTGGCCATCCCTACTGACTCTGATCTGACAGACTCACTAAACAGAGAACATCCCTACTGACTCTGATCTGGAGGACTCACTAAACAGAGAACATCCCTACTGACTCTGATCTGGAGGACTCACTAAACAGAGAACATCCCTACTGACTCTGATCTGGAGGACTCACTAAACAGAGAACATCCCTACTGACTCTGATCTGGAGGACTCACTAAACAGAGAACATCCCTACTGACTCTGATCTGGAGGACTCACTAAACAGAGAACATCCCTGGCCATCCCTACTGACTCTGATCTGGAGGACTCACTAAACAGAGAACATCCCTGGCCATCCCTACTGACTCTGATCTGACAGACTCACTAAACAGAGAACATCCCTACTGACTCTGATCTGGAGGACTCACTAAACAGAGAACATCCCTACTGACTCTGATCTGGAGGACTCACTAAACAGAGAACATCCCTACTGACTCTGATCTGGAGGACTCACTAAACAGAGAACATCCCTACTGACTCTGATCTGGAGGACTCACTAAACAGAGAACATCCCTACTGACTCTGATCTGGAGGACTCACTAAACACACATGCTTCATTTGAAAATGATGTCTGAATGTTGGAGTATATTTAAACCAAATACTTGTATACTCAAGTAACATTTTACTGGCGGACTTTTACTTGAGTCATTTTCTATTAAGGTATCTTTATTTTTACTCAAGTATGACAGTTGGGAACTTTTTTCAACACTGCATCTTCATATGGGTGTCCCCAGCAGGAACAGTCCACAGACAACACATCTACTGTCAGGTTGGGTTCATATGGGTGTCCCCAGCAGGAACAGTCCACAGACAACAAATCTACTGTCAGGTTGGGTTCATATGGGTGTCCCCAGCAGGAACAGTCCACAGACAACACATCTACTGTCAGGTTGGGTTCATATGGGTGTCCCCAGCAGGAACAGTCCACAGACAACACATCTACTGTCAGGTTGGGTTCATATGGGTGACCCCAGCAGGAACAGTCCACAGACAACACATCTACTGTCAGGTTGGGTTCATATGGGTGTCCCCAGCAGGAACAGTCCACAGACAACACATCTACTGTCAGGTTGGGTTCATATGGGTGACCCCAGCAGGAACAGTCCACAGACAACACATCTACTGTCAGGTTGGGTTCATATGGTCATGGCGGTTATGATAAACGATATCATAACCGCCATCGATAAAAGACAGTACTGTGCAGCCGTCTTCATTGACCTTGCCAAGGCTTTCGACTCTGTCAATCACCATATTCTTATCGGCAGACTCAGTAGCCTCGGTTTTTCGGATGACTGCCTTGCCTGGTTCACCAATTACTTTGCAGACAGAGTTCAGTGTGTCAAATCGGAGGGCATGCTGTCCGGTCCTCTGGCAGTCTCTATGGGGGTGCCACAGGGTTCAATTCTCGGGCCGACTCTTTTCTCTGTATATATCAATGACGTTGCTCTTGCTGCGGGCGATTCCCTGATCCACCTCTACGCAGACGACACCATTCTATATACTTTCGGCCCGTCATTGGACACTGTGCTATCCAACCTCCAAACAAGCTTCAATGCCATACAACACTCCTTCCGTGGCCTCCAACTGCTCTTAAACGCTAGTAAAACCAAATGCATGCTTTTCAACCGATCGCTGCCTGCACCCGCATGCCCGACTAGCATCACCACCCTGGATGGTTCCGACCTTGAATATGTGGACATCTATAAGTACCTAGGTGTCTGGCTAGACTGCAAACTCTCCTTCCAGACTCATATCAAACATCTCCAATCGAAAATCAAATCAAGAGTCGGCTTTCTATTCCGTAACAAAGCCTCCTTCACTCACGCCGCCAAGCTTACCCTAGTAAAACTGACTATCCTTCCGATCCTCGACTTCGGCGATGTCATCTACAAAATGGCTTCCAACACTCTACTCAGCAAACTGGATGCAGTCTATCACAGTGCCATCCGTTTTGTCACTAAAGCACCTTATACCACCCACCACTGCGACCTGTATGCTCTAGTCGGCTGGCCCTCATTACATATTCGTCGCCAGACCCACTGGCTCCAGGTCATCTACAAGTCCATGCTAGGTAAAGCTCCGCCTTATCTCAGTTCACTGGTCACGATGGCAACACCCATCCGTAGCACGCGCTCCAGCAGGTGTATCTCACTGATCATCCCTAAAGCCAACACCTCATTTGGCCGCCTTTCGTTCCAGTACTCTGCTGCCTGTGACTGGAACGAATTGCAAAAATCGCTGAAGTTGGAGACTTTTATCTCCTCACCAACTTCAAACATCAGCTATCTGAGCAGCTAACCGATCGCTGCTGCTGTACATAGTCTATTGGTAAATAGCCCACCCATTTTCACCTACCTCATCCCCATACTGTTTTTATTTATTTACTTGCTCTTTTGCACACCAATATCTCTACCTGTACATGACCATCTGATCATTTATCACTCCAGTGTTAATCTGCAAAATTGTAATTATTCACCTACCTCCTCATGCCTTTTGCACACATTGTATATAGACTCCCCCCTTTGTTTTCTACTGTGTTATTGACTTGTTAATTGTTTATTCCATGTGTAACTCTGTGTTGTCTGCTCACACTGCTATGCTTTATCTTGGCCAGGTCGCAGTTGCAAATGAGAACTTGTTCTCAACTGGCCTACCTGGTTAAATAAAGGTGAAAAAAAAAAAAAAAAAAAAATATGGGTGACCCCAGCAGGAACAGTCCACAGACAACACATCTACTGTCAGGTTGGGTTCATATGGGTGTCCCCAGCAGGAACAGTCCACAGACAACACATCTACTGTCAGGTTGGGTTCATATGGGTGACCCCAGCAGGAACAGTCCACAGACAACACATCTACTGTCAGGTTGGGTTCATATGGGTGACCCCAGCAGGAACAGTCCACAGACAACACATCTACTGTCAGGTTGGGTTCATATGGGTGTCCCCAGCAGGAACAGTCCACAGACAACACATCTACTGTCAGGTTGGGTTCATATGGGTGTCCCCAGCAGGAACAGACAACACATCTACTGTCAGGTTGGGTTCATATGGGTGTCCCCAGCAGGAACAGTCCACAGACAACACATCTACTGTCAGGTTGGGTTCATATGGGTGTCCCCAGCAGGAACAGTCCACAGACAACACATCTACTGTCAGGTTGGGTTCATATGGGTGTCCCCAGCAGGAACAGTCCACACATCTACTGTCAGGTTGGGTTCATATGGGTGACCCCAGCAGGAACAGTCCACAGACAACACATCTACTGTCAGGTTGGGTTCATATGGGTGTCCCCAGCAGGAACAGTCCACAGACAACACATCTACTGTCAGGTTGGGTTCATATGGGTGACCCCAGCAGGAACAGTCCACAGACAACACATCTACTGTCAGGTTGGGTTCATATGGGTGACCCCAGCAGGAACAGTCCACAGACAACACATCTACTGTCAGGTTGGGTTCATATGGGTGTCCCCAGCAGGAACAGTCCACAGACAACACATCTACTGTCAGGTTGGGTTCATATGGGTGTCCCCAGCAGGAACAGTCCACAGACAACACATCTACTGTCAGGTTGGGTTCATATGGGTGTCCCCAGCAGGAACAGTCCACAGACAACACATCTACTGTCAGGTTGGGTTCATATGGGTGACCCCAGCAGGAACAGTCCACAGACAACACATCTACTGTCAGGTTGGGTTCATATGGGTGACCCCAGCAGGAACAGTCCACAGACAACACATCTACTGTCAGGTTGGGTTCATATGGGTGACCCCAGCAGGAACAGTCCACAGACAACACATCTACTGTCAGGTTGGGTTCATATGGGTGACCCCAGCAGGAACAGTCCACAGACAACACATCTACTGTCAGGTTGGGTTCATATGGGTGACCCCAGCAGGAACAGACCACAGAAAACACATCTACTGTCAGTTTGGGTTCATATGGGTGACCCCAGCAGGAACAGACCACAGACAACACATCTACTGTCAGTTTGGGTTCATATGGGTGTCCCCAGCAGGAACAGTCCACAGACAACACATCTACTGACAGGTTGGGTTCATATGGGTGTCCCAGCAGGAACAGTCCACACATCTACTGTCAGGTTGGGTTCATATGGGTGTCCCCAGCAGGAACAGTCCACAGACAACACATCTACTGTCAGGTTGGGTTCATATGGGTGACCCCAGCAGGAACAGTCCACAGACAACACATCTACTGTCAGGTTGGGTTCATATGGGTGACCCCAGCAGGAACAGTCCACAGACAACACATCTACTGTCAGGTTGGGTTCATATGGGTGTCCCCAGCAGGAACAGTCCACAGACAACACATCTACTGTCAGGTTGGGTTCATATGGGTGTCCCCAGCAGGAACAGTCCACAGACAACACATCTACTGTCAGGTTGGGTTCATATGGGTGTCCCCTGCAGGAACAGTCCACAGACAACACATCTACTGTCAGGTTGGGTTCATATGGGTGTCCCCTGCAGGAACAGTCCACAGACAACACATCTACTGTCAGGTTGGGTTCATATGGGTGACCCCAGCAGGAACAGTCCACAGACAACACATCTACTGTCAGGTTGGGTTCATATGGGTGACCCCAGCAGGAACAGACCACAGAAAACACATCTACTGTCAGTTTGGGTTCATATGGGTGACCCCAGCAGGAACAGACCACAGACAACACATCTACTGTCAGTTTGGGTTCATATGGGTGTCCCCAGCAGGAACAGTCCACAGACAACACATCTACTGACAGGTTGGGTTCATATGGGTGTCCCAGCAGGAACAGTCCACACATCTACTGTCAGGTTGGGTTCATATGGGTGTCCCCAGCAGGAACAGTCCACAGACAACACATCTACTGTCAGGTTGGGTTCATATGGGTGACCCCAGCAGGAACAGTCCACAGACAACACATCTACTGTCAGGTTGGGTTCATATGGGTGACCCCAGCAGGAACAGTCCACAGACAACACATCTACTGTCAGGTTGGGTTCATATGGGTGTCCCCAGCAGGAACAGTCCACAGACAACACATCTACTGTCAGGTTGGGTTCATATGGGTGTCCCCAGCAGGAACAGTCCACAGACAACACATCTACTGTCAGGTTGGGTTCATATGGGTGTCCCCTGCAGGAACAGTCCACAGACAACACATCTACTGTCAGGTTGGGTTCATATGGGTGTCCCCTGCAGGAACAGTCCACAGACAACACATCTACTGTCAGGTTGGGTTCATATGGGTGACCCCAGCAGGAACAGTCCACAGACAACACATCTACTGTCAGGTTGGGTTCATATGGGTGTCCCCAGCAGGAACAGTCCACAGACAACACATCTACTGTCAGGTTGGGTTCATATGGGTGACCCCAGCAGGAACAGTCCACAGACAACACATCTACTGTCAGGTTGGGTTCATATGGGTGTCCCCAGCAGGAACAGTCCACAGACAACACATCTACTGTCAGGTTGGGTTCATATGGGTGTCCCCAGCAGGAACAGTCCACAGACAACACATCTACTGTCAGGTTGGGTTCATATGGGTGACCCCAGCAGGAACAGTCCACAGACAACACATCTACTGTCAGGTTGGGTTCATATGGGTGTCCCCAGCAGGAACAGACAACACATCTACTGTCAGGTTGGGTTCATATGGGTGTCCCCAGCAGGAACAGTCCCCAGTAGTTTGTAATATTTATTGAAAGGTACAATATATCCATGTCTTTTAGATACTGTATTGCGATACACAATGTGTGATGTGTTGAAAGATAGTGTCAATGTAAAGACATGTAGACACCCGTTCATAAACTGTGTAAAGATAACTGAACACAGTATAGCTACAGCACCATCCTCTTATCCCAGACCCAGATGACTGGCTACAGCACCATCCTCTTATCCCAGACCCAGATGACTGGCTACAGCACCATCCTCTTATCTCAGACCCAGATGACTGGCTACAGTACCATCCTCTTATCCCAGACCCAGATGACTGGCTACAGCACCATCCTCTTATCCCAGATGACTGGCCACAGTACCATTCTCTTATCCCAGACCCAGATGACTGACTACAGTACCGCCCTCTTATCCTCTTATCCCAGACCCAGATGACTGGCTACAGTACCGCCCTCTTATCCTCTTATCCCAGACCCAGATGACTGGCTACAGTACCGTCCTCTTATCCTCTTATCCCAGACCCAGATGACTGGCTACAGTACCGCCCTCTTATCCTCTTATCCCAGACTAGGTGACTGGCTACAGTACCATCCTCTTATCCCAGACCCAGATGACTGGCTACAGTACCATCCTCTTAGTCCAGATCACTGGCTACAGTACCGTCCTCTTATCCCAGATGACTGGCTACAGTACCATCCTCTTATCCCAGACCCAGATGACTGGCTACAGTACCGTCCTCTTATCCCAGATGCCTGGCTACAGTACCGTCCTCTTATCCCAGACCCAGATGACTGGCTACAGTACCATCCTCTTATCCCAGACCCAGATGACTGGCTACAGTACCATCCTCTTATCCCCGACCCAGATGACTGGCTACAGTACCATCCTCTTATCCCAGACCCAGATGACTGGCTACAGTACCATCCTCTTATCCTCTTATCCCAGACCCAGATGACAGGCTACAGTACCATCCTCTTATCCCCGACCCAGATGACTGGCTACAGTACCATCCTCTTGTCCCAGACCCAGATGACTGGCTACAGTACCATCCTCTTATCCCAGACCCAGATGACTGGCTACAGTACCGTCCTCTTATCCTCTTATCCCAGACCCAGATGACTGGCTACAGTACCATCCTCTTATCCCAGATGACTGGCTACAGTACCATCCTCTTATCCCAGATGACTGGCTACAGTACCATCCTCTTATCCCAGATGACTGGCTACAGTACCGTCCTCTTATCCCAGATGCCTGGCTACAGTACCGTCCTCTTATCCCAGACCCAGATGACTGGCTACAGTACCATCCTCTTATCCCAGACCCAGATGACTGGCTACAGTACCATCCTCTTATCCCCGACCCAGATGACTGGCTACAGTACCATCCTCTTATCCTCTTATCCCACACCCAGATGACTGGCTACAGTACCATCCTCTTATCCCAGATGACTGGCTACAGTACCATCCTCTTATCCCAGATGACTGGCTACAGTACCATCCTCTTATCCCAGATGACTGGCTACAGTACCATCATCTTATCCCAGATGACTGGCTACAGTACCATCCTCTTATCCCAGATGACTGGCTACAGTACCATCCTCTTATCCCAGATGACTGGCTACAGTACCATCCTCTTATCCCAGATGACTGGCTACAGTACCATCCTCTTATCCCAGATGACTGGCTACAGTACCGTCATCTTATCCCAGACCCAGATGACTGGCTACAGTACCGTCCTCTTATCCCAGACTCAGATGACTGGCTACAGTACCATCCTCTTATCCCAGACCCAGATGACTGGCTACAGTACCGTCATCTTATCCCAGACCCAGATGACTGGCTACAGTACCGTCCTCTTATCCCAGACCCAGATGACTGGCTACAGTACCGTCCTCTTATCCCAGACCCAGATGACTGGCTACAGTACCGTCCTCTTATCCCAGACCCAGATGACTGGCCACAGTACCATCCTCTTATCCCAGACCCAGATGACTGGCCACAGTACCATCCTCTTATCCCAGACCCAGATGACTGGCCACAGTACCATCCTCTTATCCCAGACCCAGATGACTGGCTACAGTACCGTCATCTTATCCCAGACCCAGATGACTGGCTACAGTACCATCCTCTTATCCCAGACCCAGATGACTGGCTACAGTACCATCCTCTTATCCCAGACCCAGATGACTGGCTACAGCACCATCCTCTTATCCCAGACCCAGATGACTGGCCACAGTACCATCCTCTTATCCCAGACCCAGATTCAGAATAAGTGAAAAGGGGTTCAGTTTCAAGCAGCATAAATGATCATGTTTATTCTCCTGATCTTTGAGCTTCCATCAGCTTTTCTCTGACATCGTTCCTGTATTTTGCTGTGTGGGGTTGATGTGATTTCACTGGCTCAATATACAGTATGAATAAATGACCATATTGGCCTTGTTTTATCTGTGAGAGAGTGGTATCAACCTACACACGCAAGCATGCATGTACGCAAACACACACACAGACAAATGTACTCACTCACTCATACACACGTACTTAGACACGAACATGTACTTGGCCGGCAGGTAGCCAAGTCGGAAGTTTACATAAACAGGTTGGAGTCATTAACTTGTTTTTCAACCACTCCACACATTTCTTTTTAACAAACTATAGTTTTGGCAAATTCGTTAGGACATCTACTTTGTGCATGACACAAGTCATTTTTCCAACAATTGTTTACAGACAGATTATTTCACTTATCACAATTCCAGTGGGTCAGAAGTTTATATACACAAAGTTGACTGTGCCTTTAACAGCTTGGAATATTCCAGAAAAATATGTCATGGCTTTAGAAGCTTCTGATAGGCTAATGACATGATTTCAGACATTTGGAGGTGGAGGACATTTGGAGATAATCTGTGGATGTATTTCAAGGCCTACCTTCAAACTCAGTGCCTCTTTGCTTGACATCATGGGAAAATCTAAATAAATCAGCCAAGAGGAAACGTGTACAAAAGTATCTATATCCACAGTAAAACGAGTCCTATATCGACATAACCTGAAAGGTCGCTCAGCAAGGAAGAAGCCACTGTTCTAAAACCTCCATTAAAAAAGCCATACTACGGTTTGCAACTGCACATGGGGACAACGAACATACTTTTTGGAGAAATGTCCTCTGGTCTGATGAAACAAATATAACTGTTTGGCCATAATGACAATTGTTATGTTTGGAAGAAAAAGGGGGAGTCTTGCAAACCGAAGAACACCATCCCAACCGTGAAGTACGGGACTGGCAGCATCATGCTGTGGGGGTGCTTTGCTGCAGGAGGGACTGGTGCACTTCACAAAATAGATGGCATCATGAGGTAGGAAAATTATGTGGATATATTGAAGCAACATCTCAAGACATCAGTCAGGAAGTTAAAGCTTGGTCGCGAATGGGTCTTCGAAATGGACAATGACCCCAAGCATACTTTCAAAGTTGTGGCAAAATGGCTTAAGGAGAACAATGTCAAGGTATTGTAATGGCCATCACAAAGCCCTGACCTCAATCCCATAGAAAATGTGTGAGCAGAACTGAAAAAGCATGTGCGAGCAAGGAGGCCTACAAACCTGACTTAGTTACACCAACTTATTGTGGGAAGCTTGTGGAAGGCTACCCAAAACTTTTTGACCCAAGTTAAACAATTTAAAGGCAATGCTACCAAATACTAATTGAATGTATGTAAACTTCTGACCCACTGGGAATGTGATGAAAGTATTTAAAGTTTAAATAAATCATTCTCTCTACTATTATTCTGACATTTCACATTCTTTAAATGAAGTGGTGATCCTAACTGACCGAAGAGAGGGCATTTTTACGGGGACTAAATGTCAGGAGTTGTGAAAAACTGAGATTAAATTAATTTTGCTAAGGTGTATGTAAACTTCCGACTTCACCTGCGTGCACACACACACACAGGGACCTAATGCTGGGACAAGACATCCACTATTAACTGTGAGAGATGTCGGGGAGAACACACACAGTGGTGAGGTGCACCATGGGACCACATACATAATGGTGAATGACGCCATGGGACGGTAAGCATTTATTTGGTCATTAGTCACACATGGAGACGCTCAAACCATAATTAAGAGAGCACACATACATGTACACACACACACAGCAGTCTACTCTGCTGAGAGTTGTAATTAAGCTTCAGTGATTCATAGTCAGGTTCTGGTGAATATTCCACAGAGAAGTGGTTCAGGTTCTGGTGATTATTCCACAGAGAAGTGGTTCAGGGTCAGGTTCTGGTGAATATTCCACAGAGAAGTGGTTCAGGGTCAGGTTCTAGTGACTATTCCACAGAGAAGTGACTCAGTCAATAATTAGAGCAAATGGATAGAGAGATGCAAAATGTAAAAATCCTAAAAAACAGAAGAAGTAAGATGGGACAAAAGCAAATAATTTTAAAGCGAGAGCAAAACTCTATGACAAGTGATCAAAAAATATATTTCTACATTGTAGAATAATAGTAAAGATATCAACACTAAGAAATGACACATATGGAATCATGTAGTAACCCCCAACATTTTTTACAAAACAAAATATATTTCTGATTTTAAAAAGTAGCCTTGATTACAGCTTTGAACACTCTTGCGATTCTCTCAACCAACTTCACCTTTTCCAACATTCTTGAAGTAGTTCCCATACAGTGCCTTGCGAAAGTATTCGGCCCCCTTGAACTTTGCGACCTTTTGCCACATTTCAGGCTTCAAACATAAAGATATAAAACTGTATTTTTTTTTTTTGTGAAGAATCAACAACAAGTGGGACGCAATCATGAAGTGGAACGACATTTATTGGATATTTCAAACTTTTTTAACAAATCAAAAACTGAAAAATTGGGCGTGCAAAATTATTCAGTCCCCTTAAGTTAATACTTTGTAGCGCCACCTTTTGCTGCGATTACAGCTGTAAGTCGCTTGGGGTATGTCTCTATCAGTTTTGCACATCGAGAGACTTGAAATTTTTTTCCCATTCCTCCTTGCAAAACAGCTCGAGCTCAGTGAGGTTGGATGGAGAGCATTTGTGAACAGCAGTTTTCAGTTCTTTCCACAGATTCTCGATTGGATTCAGGTCTGGACTTTGACTTGGCCATTCTAACACCTGGATATGTTTATTTTTGAACCATTCCATTATAGATTTTGCTTTATGTTTTGGATCATTGTCTTGTTGGAAGACAAATCTCCGTCCCAGTCTCAGGTCTTTTGCAGACTCCATCAGGTTTTCTTCCAGAATGGTCCTGTATTTGGCTCCATCCATCTTCCCATCAATTTTAACCATCTTCCCTGTCCCTGCTGAAGAAAAGCAGGCCCAAACCATGATGCTGCCACCACCATGTTTGACAGTGGGGATGGTGTGTTCAGGGTGATGTGCTGTATTGCTTTTACGCCAAACATAACGTTTTGCATTGTTGCCAAAAAGTTCAATTTTGGTTTCATCTGACCAGAGCACCTTCTTCCACATGTTTGGTGTGTCTCCCAGGTGGCTTGTGGCAAACTTTAAACGACACTTTTTATGGATATCTTTAAGAAATGGCTTTCTTCTTGCCACTCTTCCATAAAGGCCAGATTTGTGCAATATACGACTGATTGTTGTCCTATGGACAGAGTCTCCCACCTCAGCTGTAGATCTCTGCAGTTCATCCAGAGTGATCATGGGCCTCTTGGCTGCATCTCTGATCAGTCTTCTCCTTGTATGAGCTGAAAGTTTAGAGGGACGGCCAGGTCTTGATAGATTTGCAGTGGTCTGATACTCCTTCCATTTCAATATTATCGCTTGCACAGTGCTCCTTGGGATGTTTAAAGCTTGGGAAATCTTTTTGTATCCAAATCTGGCTTTAAACTTCTTCACAACAGTATCTCGGACCTGCCTGGTGCGTTCCTTGTTTTTCATGATGCTTTCTGCGCTTTTAACGGACCTCTGAGACTATCACAGTGCAGGTGCATTTATACGAAGCCTTGATTACACACAGGTGGATTGTATTTATCATCATTAGTCATTTAGGTCAACATTGGATCATTCAGAGATCCTCACTGAACTTCTGGAGAGAGTTTGCTGCACTGAAAGTAAAGGGGCTGAATAATTTTGCACGCCCAATTTTTCAGTTTTTGATTTGTTAAAAAAGTTTGAAATATCCAATAAATGTCGTCCCACTTCATGATTGTGTCCCACTTGTTGTTGATTCTTCACAAAGAAATAGTTTTATATCTTTATGTTTGAAGCCTGAAATGTGGCAAAAGGTCGCAAAGTTCAAGGGGGCCGAATACTTTCGCAAGGCACTGTATATGCTGAGCACTTGTTGGCTATTTTTCCTTCCCTCTGATGTTCAACTAATCCCAAACCATCTCAATTGGGTTGAGGCCGGGTGATTGTGGAGGCCAGGTCATCTAATACAGCACGCCATCACTCTCCTTATTGGTCAAATAGCCTTTACACAGCCTGGAGGTGTGTTTTGGGTCATTGTCCTGTTGAAAAGCAAATGATAGTCCCACAAAGTGCAAACCAGATGGGATGGCGTATCGCTGCAGAATGATGTGGTAGCCATGCTGGTTAAGTGTGCCTTGAATTCAAAATAAAACACTGACAGTGTCACCAGCAAAGCACCCCACACCATCACACCTCCATGCTTCACAGTGGGAACCATCACACCTCCATGCTTCATGGTGGGAACCACACACCATCACACCTCCATGCTTCACGGTGGGAACCACACACCATTACACCTCCATGCTTCACGGTGGGAACCACACACCATCACACCTCCATGCTTCACGGTGGGAACCACACACCATCACACCTCCATGCTTCACAGTGGGAACCACACACCATCACACCTCCATGCTTCACGGTGGGAACCACACACCATCACACCTCCATGCTTCATGGTGGGAACCACACACCATCACACCTCCATGCTTCACGGTGGGAACCACACACCATTACACCTCCATGCTTCACAGTGGGAACCACACACCATCACACCTCCATGCTTCACGGTGGGAACCATCACACCTCCTCCTCCATGCTTCATGGTGGGAACCACACACCATCACACCTCCATGCTTCACGGTGGGAACCATCACACCTCCTCCTCCATGTTTCACGGTGGGAACCACACATGCAGAGATCATCCCTTCACCTACTCCGCGTCTCACAAAGACACGTCGGTTGGAATCAAAAATCTCAAATTTGGACTCATCAGACCAATGGACAGATTTCCACCATTCTAAATTCCATTGAAAGTGTTTCTTGGCCCAACCAATTCTCTTATTATTCTTGGTGTCCTTTCGTTATAGTTTCTTGGCAGCAATTCAGCCACAAAGGCCTGATTCACGCAGTCTCCTCTGAACAGCTGTCATAGACGTGTACAGGTGGCAGGGAAGTCAGGCGCAGGAGAATCGAACTTGGTAATATGGAGTAGTTTAATAACTTAAAAACACAGCTCCAAAACCATGACAATAATCAAAACTAAGTGGGTACGAGTATAAATAAATAACCAATACAAACACGATAAATGAACAACAAACAGAGGGTTAAATACACAACAGGTAATGAATGGGATTGGAATCATGTGTGTAGGAAGACAAGACAAAACCAATGGAAAATGGATCAATGAAGGAGAAGACCGGTGACGTTGACCGCCAAGCACCGCTCGAACAAGGAGAGGCATCGACTTCGGCAGAAGTCGTGACAGCATCTGATGTTGAGATGTGTGTGTTACTCGAACTCCATTTATTTGGGCTGCAATTTCTGAGGCTGGTAACTCCAATGAACTCCTGCTCTGCAGCTGAGGCAACTCTGGGTCTTCCTTTCCTGTGGCGGTTCTCATGAGAGCCAGTTTCATCATAGTGCTTGATGATTTTTTTTGCACTTGAAGAAACTTTCACAGTTTTTTGAAATTTTCCATATGTTCCAAACTGACCATATTCAGTGTCTTAAAGTATTGATGGACTGTCATTTTTCTTTGCTTTCAGTATTTAAACTGTTCTTGCCATAGTAAAAATAAAAAAAAACCTTGAATGAGTAGCTGTGTCCAAACTTTTGACTGGTACTGTATAATTTAAGAATATAATGGAATTTAACAGAACATTTTAGTTTCTCTTAAAATAGTAACCTTACAGTTTAATAATTTAACAGTTCGATGAAGAATGAGAGTTCAGTCCAGTTTCTTCTGACAAAGTAGAAACAAAATACAAATATACTTTTTTGAGGGAAGAAATTAAACTCTTCTCTTTTATTTCATCATTCAGGTCATTCAAATTCAACTGCAATACATTTTGTCCCGTTCAACAGATGGCTTTTGCATGAGCTCCAACCTTAATTAATAACCTCTTGAAGCTAGGGGGCACTATTTTTATGTTTGTAAAAATAATGTTCCCGAAGTAAACGGCCTATTTCTCAGGACCAGATGCTAGAATATGCATATAATGACAGATTGGGATAGAAAACACTCTAAAGTTTCCAAAACTGTCAAATTCTGTCTTTGAGTTAAACAGAACTGATATTGCAGGCTAAAACCTGAGGAAAATCCAATCAGGAAGTGCCCCTGTTTTTGAAATCTCTCTGTTCTTATGCATCCCTATTGCGCATTTAAAGGGATATCAACCAGATTCCTTTTTCTGTCGCTTCCACCGGTTAGTTGAGGCAATATGTGCATGTAGGTAGAGTTGTTAAAATGACTTAGATCATAACAGAGAGTAGAAACAGCATAAAAGAGGGGGTAGGGGGAGGCAATGCAAATAGTCTGGGTGGCCATTTGATTAGATGTTCAGGAGTCTTATTGCTTGGGGGATGCACTACAAAGAAGAAGAAGCAGTTTAGAAGCCTTTTGGACCTAGACTTGGGTGCTCCGGTACTGCTAGCCGTGCGGTAGCAGAGAGAACAAATATATATAAAATTTTAACTGACTTGACTTTGAACAAAATAATTGAAAAAAATCATTTTAACTGACTTGACTAGTTAAATAAAACAATTCAAATAAATAAATAGAGGTCTTGGTTGGCAGGAAGCCCATCGATGTACTGAGCCGTACGCACTACCCTGTGTAGTGCCTTGCGGTCATAAGCCGAGCAGTTGCCGTACCAGGCAGTGATGCTCTCGATGGTGCAGCTGGACCCATGCCAAATCTTTTCAGTCTCCTGTGGGGGAATAGGCGTGCTCTTTTTATTTGTATTTTACTAGGCAAGTCAGTTAAGAACAAAATCTTATTTTCAATGACAGCCTAGGAATAGGCTTTGCCATCTTCATATTAGGGTTCAGTGAAATACTCAATAGGTTGAACAAAAATACATTTTCCCAGAAATCACATTGATAAATGGTATGTTTAAAAACTGGAAAATCAACCAATCCTCCATCATTAACACAATGGAAATGTCAAATGCTTTGTCATCTGAATTTTGAAAGGGCGACGGAGAGAAACAAGATGTTGCAGTTTGAGGCCATGTGGTGGAGAGTAAAGCTGGAGATGGAGATGGAGGGGTGAGCAATGTGGGTCTACCATGTGGTGGAGAGTGAAGCTGGAGATGGAGGGGTGAGCAATGTGGGTCTACCATGTGGTGGAGAGTGAAGCTGGAGATGGAGATGGAGGGGTGAGCAATGTGGGTCTACCATGTGGTGGAGAGTGAAGCTGGAGATGGAGGGGTGAGCAATGTGGGTCTACCATGTGGTGGAGAGTGATGCTGGAGATGGAGGGGATGAGCAATGTGGGTCTACCATGTGGTGGAGAGTGATGCTGGAGATGGAGGGGATGAGCAATGTGGGTCTACCATGTGGTGGAGAGTGATGCTGGAGATGGAGGGGATGAGCAATGTGGGTCTACCATGTGGTGGAGAGTGCAGCTGGAGATGGAGGGGTGAGCAATGTGGGTCTACCATGTGGTGGAGAGTGAAGCTGGAGATGGAGATGGGGGTGTGAGCAATGTGGGTCTACCATGTGGTGGAGAGTGAAGCTGGAGATGGAGATGGGGGTGTGAGCAATGTGGGTCTACCATGTGGTGGAGAGTGAAGCTGGAGATGGGGATGTGAGCAATGTGGGTCTACCATGTGGTGGAGAGTGAAGCTGGAGATGGGGATGTGAGCAATGTGGGTCTACCATGTGGTGGAGAGTGAAGCTGGAGATGGAGATGGAGGGGTGAGCAATGTGGGTCTAACATGTGGTGGAGAGTGAAGCTGGAGATGGAGGGGTGAGCAATGTGGGTCTACCATGTGGTGGAAAGTGAAGCTGGAGATGGGGGTGTGAGCAATGTGGGTCTACCATGTGGTGGAGAGTGAAGCTGGAGATGGAGATGGGGGTGTGAGCAATGTGGGTCGACCATGTGGTGGAGAGGGAAGCTGGAGATGGAGATGGAGGGGTGAGCAATGTGGGTCTACCATGTGGTGGAGAGGGAAGCTGGAGATGGAGATGGAGGGGTGAGCAATGTGGGTCTACCATGTGGTGGAGAGTGAAGCTGGAGATGGAGAGGTGAGCAATGTGGGTCTACCATGTGGTGGAGAGTGAAGCTGGAGATGGAGGGGTGAGCAATGTGGGTCTACCATGTGGTGGAGAGTGAAGCTGGAGATGGAGGGGTGAGCAATGTGGGTCTACCATGTGGTGGAGAGTGCAGCTGGAGATGGAGGGGTGAGCAATGTGGGTCTACCATGTGGTGGAGAGTGAAGCTGGAGATGGAGATGGAGGGGTGAGCAATGTGGGTCTACCATGTGGTGGAGAGTGAAGCTGGAGATGGAGATGGGGGTGTGAGGAATGTGGGTCTACCATGTGGTGGAGAGTGAAGCTGGAGATGCAGGGGTGAGCAATGTGGGTCTAACATGTGGTGAGATTTCTTTATCAAAGACAATTAACTGATTTAGGCTGAGATTTTGCAACAGTTTTCATTATTTTGTAGCTGGATTTAGTGGAGATTTGAATCATAATTGTCACATTTTTTTCTTTATTTTTTCATTGTGACTAGTGTTCCAAATGACTGAAAGTGTCAGGTTGAGAAATAAAGACTGAGGGAGATATTATACAGGACAGGTAGCACCAGGGTATGTGATTTTTATTTTAACAGGTAAATTGACTAAGAAGACCTCATTTACAGCAACAACCAGAGGAATAGTTACAGGGGAGAGGAAGGGGGATGAATGAACCTATTGGAAGTTGGGGATAATTAGCTAGCCATGGAATGAGGGCCAGATTGGGAATTTAACCAGGACACCGGGGTTAACACCCCTATGTCCCAAATCACTGCCCTGGGGAATATTTCTTTAGACTCGTGCTTTATGTCTCTTTCAAATGTCAATATGTATACTGTTGTTTAGGATAGTTATCATTGCTTTAGTTTACAGTGGAGCCCTCTACAAAATAGCTTCCAATACTCTAGTCAGCAAACTGGATGCAGTTTATCACAATGCCATCTGTTTTGTTACCAAAATGCCTTAAACCACTCACCACTGCGACCTGTATGCTCTAGTCGGCTGGCCCTCGCTACATATTGGTCTTCAGACCCACTGGCTCAGGGTCATCTATAAGTCTATGCTAGGTAAAGCTCCGCCTTATCTCAGTTCACTGGTCACGATAACAACACCCACCCATAGCACACGTTCCAGCAGGTATTTTTCACTAGGCATCCCCAAAGCCAGTCTCTGCTGCCAATGACTGGAACGAATTGCAAAAATCGCTGAAGCTGGAGACTTACATTTCCCTCACCAACTTTAAACATCAACTGTCTGAGCAGCTAACCAATCGCTGCAGCTGTACATAGTCCATCTGTAAATAGCCCACCCAATCTACCTACCTCATCCCCATATTGTTTTTAATTATTTTGCTGCTATTTTGCACACCAGTATTTCTACTTACATCTGCTCATCATCATCTGCTCATTTATCACTCCAGTGGCCTATTTATTGCCTCCCTCCTCACACCATTTGCACACAATGTATATAGACTTTCTTTTTTTCTATTGTATTATTGACTGTATGCTTGTTTATTCCATGTGTAACTCTGTGTTGTATCTGTCACACTGCTTTGCTTTATGTTAGCCAGGTCGCAGATGTAAATGAGAATTTGTTCTCATCCAGCTAACCTGGTTAAATAAAGGTGAAATCAAAAATAAAAAAACAGTGCCTCCTATTGGTCCTCCAAAACCAATTCCAGCAGCATCTGGTCCAATCCTATCCAAGACCAACCCTGCTTAGTTTCAGAGGCAAGCCTGCAGTGGGATGCAGGGTGGTCTGCTTCTGTTTGTGTAGCGAAAGGAACACTCCAGACAGGAACTACTACACTCCAGGAGAGGCGGAACAGAGGGAGGAGAGGGGCAGGAGAGGAGGAACAGAGGGAGGGGTGGAGTAGGGTTGAATGGCGGGAACCCGTGTAGCGAGGTTTAATGAGATTTAACTCCCAAAACCTGGGGTAAATAACTGCGAGAAACTGCTAAATTATAATACATTCTTTATATGAGCAACATGATGTTAAATGGAACTGTTACATTATATGTATCTATGTATATATATCTAATTCTGGCTTCTCTATGGCCTCTGAATGAATCATCAATGCTCAGGGAGGGACATGCATGGACGTGCTTCTACACCTGCATTGCTTGCTGTTTGGGGTTTAAGGCTGGGTTTCTGTACAGCACTTTGAGATATCAGCTGATGTACGAAGGGCTATATAAATTAATTTGATTTGATTTGACAGACAGCCCATCTCAGGGTGGGGACAGACAGCCCATCTCAGTGTGGGGACAGAGGGCCCATCTCAGTATGGGGACAGACAGCCCATCTCAGGGTGGGGACAGAGGGCCCATCTCAGTATGGGGACAGACAGCCCATCTCAGGGTGGGGACAGACAGCCCATCTCAGGGTGGGGACAGACAGCCCATCTCAGGGTGGGGACAGACAGCCCATCTCAGGGTGGGTACAGACAGCCCATCTCAGGGTGGATACAGACAGCCCATCTCAGGGTGGGTACAGACAGCCCATCTCAGGGTGGAGGACTGACAGCCCATCTCAGGGTGGGGACAGACAGCCCATCTCAGGGTGGGGACAGACAGCCCATCTCAGGGTGGGGACAGACATCCCATCTCAGGGTGGGGACAGACAGCCCATCTCAGGGTGGGAGGGACAGACAGCCCATCTCAGGGTGGGAGGGACAGACGAGCAATCTCAGTATGGGGACAGACAGCCCATCTCAGGGTGGGGACAGAGAGCCCATCTCAGGGTGGGGACAGACAGCCCATCTCAGGGTGGGTACAGACAGCCCATCTCAGGGTGGGTACAGACAGCCCATCTCAGGGTGGGTACAGACAGCCCATCTCAGGGTGGAGGACTGACAGCCCATCTCAGGGTGGGGACAGAGGGCCCATCTCAGTATGGGGACAGACAGCCCATCTCAGGGTGGGGACAGACAGCCCATCTCAGGGTGGGGACAGACAGCCCATCTCAGGGTGGGGACAGACAGCCCATCTCAGGGTGGGTACAGACAGCCCATCTCAGGGTGGATACAGACAGCCCATCTCAGGGTGGGTACAGACAGCCCATCTCAGGGTGGAGGACTGACAGCCCATCTCAGGGTGGGGACAGACAGCCCATCTCAGGGTGGGGACAGACAGCCCATCTCAGGGTGGGGACAGACATCCCATCTCAGGGTGGGGACAGACAGCCCATCTCAGGGTGGGAGGGACAGACAGCCCATCTCAGGGTGGGAGGGACAGACGAGCAATCTCAGTATGGGGACAGACAGCCCATCTCAGGGTGGGGACAGAGAGCCCATCTCAGGGTGGGGACAGACAGCCCATCTCAGGGTGGGTACAGACAGCCCATCTCAGGGTGGGTACAGACAGCCCATCTCAGGGTGGGGACAGACAGCCCATCTCAGGGTGGGGACAGACAGCCCATCTCAGGGTGGGAGGGACAGACAGCCCATCTCAGAGTGGGAGGGACAGACAGCCCATCTCAGAGTGGGAGGGACAGAAAGCCCATCTCAGGGTGGGGAAAGAGGGCCCATCTCAGTATGGGGACAGACAGCCCATCTCAGGGTGGGGACAGACAGCCCATCTCAGGGTGGGTACAGACAGCCCATCTCAGGGTGGGGACAGACAGCCCATCTCAGGGTGGAGGACAGACAGCCCATCTCAGGGTGGGTACAGACAGCCCATCTCAGGGTGGAGGACAGACAGCCCATCTCAGGGTGGGGAGGGACAGACAGCCCATCTCAGGGTGGGGAGGGACAGACAGCCCATCTCAGGGTGGGGAGGGACAGACAGCCCATCTCAGGGTGGGGAGGGACAGACAGCCCATTTCAGGGTGGGGAGGGACAGACAGCCCATCTCAGGGTGGGGACAGACAGCCATTCTCTTGTTAGGGAGGGACAAACAGCCCATCTCAGGGTGGAGACAGAGGGCCCATCTCAAGGTGGGGACAGACAGCCCATCTCATGGTAGGGAGGGACAGACAGCCCATCTCAGGGTGGGGGACAGTGGGCCCATCTCATGGTGGGGACAGAGGGCCCATCTCATGGTGGGGACAGACAGCCCATCTCAGGGTGGGGACAGACAGCCCATCTCAGGGTGGGGTCAGATGGTGGTAGACTATAGCAGTTATTAATTCAGACCCATAACCATTCAGATGGTGGTAGACTATAGCAGTTATTAATTCAGACCCATAACCATTCAGATGGTGGTAGACTATAGCAGTTATTAATTCAGACCCATAACCATTCAGATGGTGGTAGACTATAGCAGTTATTAATTCAGGCCCATAACCATTCAGATGGTTGTAGACTATAGCAGTTATTTATTCAGACCCACAACCATTCAGTCTTCTCAAAGAGAAGTTAAAGCCTCCTGCATCTAATTCCAGTCCTATATTATTCAAGAATGTCATTACATTGATGAAGATAAGGACAACAAAATGTATTTCATTTAACTGTTGAAAGTGAGGAATGAATGAAGCAACAATAGAGATGGAAAGAGGAGGTAGACTACTAAAAATAAGGGAAATGTTATAAAAGGTAAATATGCGTTTTCCTACTAACAACACAAATAGGCCCTATTATATTTCAAAATAAAATAAAAATAAAATAAATAAATTCTTATTTTATCATATTTCAAAATTAAAATGAAATCCGCTAGCCTATACTAGCGTATACCAGTCCATACTAGCCTATACAAGCCCATACTAGCCCATACTAGCCCATACTAGCCCATACTAGCCTATACTAGCCTATACTAGCCCATACTAGCCCATTCTAGCCTATACTAGCCTATTCTAGCCGATACTATCCCATACTAGCCTATACTAGCCTATACTAGCCCATACTAGCCCATACTAGCCTATACTAGCCCATACTATCCCATACTAACCTATACTATCCCATACTAACCTATACTATCCCATACTAGCCTATACTAGCCTATACTAGCCCATACTAGCCCATACTAGCCCATACTAGCCTATACTAGCCCATAATAGCCTATACTAGCCCATACTAGCCCATACTAGCCTATACTAGCCTATACTAGCCTATACTAGCACATACCAGCCCATACTAGCCCATACTAGCCCATACTAGCCTATACTAGCCTATACTAGCCCATACTAGCCCATAATAGCCTATACTAGCCTATACCGGCCCATACTAGCCCATACTAGCCCATACTAGCCCATACTAGCCTATACTAGCCTATACTAGCCCATACCAGTCCATACTAGCCTATACTAGCCCATACTAGACTATACTAGCCTATACTAGCCTATACTAGCCCATACCAGCCCATACTAGCCTATACTAGCCTATACTAGCCCATACTAGCCCATACTAGCCTATACTAGCCTATACTAGCCCATACTAGCCCATACTAGCCTATACTAGTCTATACTAGCCCATACTAGCCCATACTAGCCTATACTAGCCCATACTAGCCTATACTAGCCCATACTAGCCCATACTAGCCTATACTAGCCTATACTAGCCTATACTAGCCCATACTATCCCATACTAGCCTATACTAGCCTATACTAGCCCATACTAGCCCATACTAGCCCATACTAGCCTATACTAGCCCATACTATCCCATACTAACCTATACTATCCCATACTAACCTATACTATCCCATACTAGCCTATACTAGCCTATACTAGCCCATACTAGCCCATACTAGCCCATACTAGCCTATACTAGCCCATACTAGCCTATACTAGCCATACTAGCCCATACTAGACTATACTAGCCTATACTAGCCTATAATAGCACATACCAGCCCATACTAGCCCATACTAGCCCATACTAGCCTATACTAGCCTATACTAGCCTATACTAGCCCATACTAGCCCATAATAGCCTATACTAGCCTATACCAGCCCATACTAGCCCATACTAGCCCATACTAGCCCATACTAGCCTATACTAGCCTATACTAGCCCATACCAGCCCATACTAGCCCATACTAGCCTATACTAGCCCATACTAGCCTATACTAGCCTATACTAGCCTATACTAGCCTATACTAGCCCATACTAGCCCATACTAGCCTATACTAGTCTATACTAGCCCATACTAGCCCATACTAGCCCATACTAGCCCATACTAGCCTATACTAGTCTATACTAGCCCATACTAGCCCATACTAGCCCATACTAGCCTATACTAGCCCATACTATCCCATACTAACCTATACTATCCCATACTAACCTATACTATCCCATACTAGCCTATACTAGCCTATACTAGCCCATACTAGCCCATACTAGCCCATACTAGCCTATACTAGCCCATAATAGCCTATACTAGCCCATACTAGCCCATACTAGCCTATACTAGCCTATACTAGCCTATACTAGCACATACCAGCCCATACTAGCCCATACTAGCCCATACTAGCCTATACTAGCCTATACTAGCCCATACTAGCCCATAATAGCCTATACTAGCCTATACCGGCCCATACTAGCCCATACTAGCCCATACTAGCCCATACTAGCCCATACTAGCCTATACTAGCCTATACTAGCCCATACCAGTCCATACTAGCCTATACTAGCCCATACTAGCCTATACTAGCCTATACTAGCCTATACTAGCCCATACCAGCCCATACTAGCCTATACTAGCCTATACTAGCCCATACTAGCCCATACTAGCCTATACTAGCCTATACTAGCCCATACTAGCCTATACTAGTCTATACTAGCCCATACTAGCCCATACTAGCCTATACTAGCCCATACTAGCCCATACTAGCCCATACTAGCCTATACTAGCCTATACTAGCCTATACTAGCCCATACTATCCCATACTAGCCTATACTAGCCTATACTAGCCCATACTAGCCCATACTAGCCTATACTAGCCCATACTATCCCATACTAACCTATACTATCCCATACTAACCTAAACTATCCCATACTAGCCTATACTAACCTATACTAGCCCATACTAGCCCATACTAGCCCATACTAGCCTATACTAGCCCATACTAGCCTATACTAGCCCATACTAGCCCATACTAGACTATACTAGCCTATACTAGCCTATAATAGCACATACCAGCCCATACTAGCCCATACTAGCCCATACTAGCCTATACTAGCCTATACTAGCCTATACTAGCCCATACTAGCCCATAATAGCCTATACTAGCCTATACCAGCCCATACTAGCCCATACTAGCCCATACTAGCCCATACTAGCCTATACTAGCCTATACTAGCCCATACCAGCCCATACTAGCCCATACTAGCCTATACTAGCCCATACTAGCCTATACTAGCCTATACTAGCCTATACTAGCCTATACTAGCCCATACTAGCCCATACTAGCCTATACTAGTCTATACTAGCCCATACTAGCCCATACTAGCCCATACTAGCCCATACTAGCCTATACTAGCCCATACTAGCCCATACTAGCCCATACTAGCCTATACTAGCCCATACTAGCCTACACTAGCCCATACTAGCCTATACTAGCCTATACTAGCCTATACTAGCCCATACTAGCCCATACTAGCCTATACTAGCCTATACTAGCCCATACCAGCCCATACTAGCCCATACTAGCCTATACTAGCCTATACTAGCCTATACTAGCCTATACTAGCCCATACTAGCCCATACTAGCCCATACTAGTCTATACTAGCCCATACTAGCCCATACTAGCCTATACTAGCCCATCTAGCCCATACTAGCCTATACTAGCCTATACTAGCCCATACTAGCCCATACTAGCCCATACTAGCCCATACTAGCCTATACTAGCCTATACTAGCCTATACTAGCCCATACCAGCCCATACTAGCCCATACTAGCCTATACTAGCCCATACTAGCCTATACTAGCCTATACTAGCCTATACTAGCCTATACTAGCCCATACTAGCCCATACTAGCCTATACTAGTCTATACTAGCCCATACTAGCCCATACTAGCCTATACTAGCCCATACTAGCCTATACTAGCCCATACTAGCCCATACTAGCCCATACTAGCCTATACTAGCCCATACTAGCCTACACTAGCCCATACTAGCCCATACTAGCCTATACTAGCCTATACTAGCCCATACTAGCCCATACTAGCCTATACTAGCCTATACTAGCCCATACTAGCCCATACTAGCCTATACTAGCCTATACTAGCCTATACTAGCCCATACTAGCCCATACTAGCCCATACTAGCCTATACTAGCCCATACTAGCCTATACTAGCCCATACTAGCCTATACTTGTAACTTTGTAGGCAGCATGTGCTGCACCAGAATCACATGTATTCTCCCTGCTTTATTATAGTTCTTCTATGGTTCTATCTTTTGTTCTTCTGTGGTGTGTAATGTGCAGTAGACTATATCATAATATACAGTATGTTTTTGATAATGCATGATATCACATGTACTGCATATGTATTGGATAACGTCACAATCATTAAGGCTTGGTGCTCATTAAATGTCTTTAATAATGTAGGACTCATTACATGTCTTTAATGTAGGGCTCATTAAATGTCTTTAATGTAGAGCTCATTACATGTCTTTAATGTAGGGCTCATTAAATGTCTTTAATAATGTAATACTCATTAAATGTCTTTAATGTATGGCTCATTAAATGTCTTTAGTGTAGGGCTCATTAAATGTCTTTAATGTAGTGCTCATTCAATGTCTTTAATGTAGGACTCATTAAATGTCTTTAATGTAGGGCTCATTAAATGTCTTTAATAATGTAGGGCTCATTAAATGTAGGGCTCATTAAATGTCTTTAATGTAGGGCTCATTAAATGTCTTTAATAATGTAGGGCTCATTAAATGTCTTTAATGTAGTGCTCATTCAATGTCTTTAATGTAGGGCTCATTAAATTTCTCTAATGTAGTTCTCATTAAATGTCTTTAATGCAGGGCTCATTAAATGTCTTTAATGCAGGGCTCATTAAATGTCTTTAATATAGGGCTCATTAAATGTCTTTAATATATGGCTCATTAAATGTCTTTAATAATGTATGGCTCATTAAATGTCTATAATGTAGGGCTCATCAGGATCAGGAAGCATCAGGTTGTATTTTCATGCTGATCAAATCCAGATATTTATTTGCCTGCTAATTATTTTGAATAACATTTCTGATTTTGGCGAGAAATTCCGGGTTACCCGGGAGAAAAGGGATTTACTCTCGGGATGGAACATTTGTAAAATGTAAAAAGCCTGTGGGGAAATCTCTGTAGCGTTTTGCTAACATCACCAGTACTTTTCACTCAACAAACTCATTACGCACACACGCGCACACACACACACACACACACACACACACACACACACACACACACACACACACACACACACACACACACACACACACACACACACACACACACACACACACACACAAGCACACATTTGAACACAGAGGGAGAGACGAGGCAGGTTGAAGCTCTCTGACTACGTCCCAAATGGCATCCTATTCCCTACACAGTGTAGTAGTTTTGACCAGGACCCATAGGGAATTAGGGTTCCGGTAGGAGACATGTTATGAAGCCCTGTGGAGATCCTAACGAATGTAGTGGGGACTGGAAACTGTTCATACTTCATTGGGAGATTCTGCCATTTCCTACTCAGTCAGTTGAACTTGTGGCCACCCTTCGTGTATTTCTCCGCTTGCACTTTGAAGGAAGTTGTTGTTGGTTTTACCAGCCAATGCTAACTAGCATTAGTGCAATACTAGAAGCCAACAAGATCCGCTAGAATCTCACATCCCTTTGTAGTTTCTTTTTGCGATATATACAGTAGAGAGGCTATATACAGTAGAGAGGTTATATACAGTAGAGGGGCTATATACAGTAGAGGGGCTATATACAGTAGAGAGGCTATATACAGTAGAGAGGCTATATACAGTAGAGGCTATATACAGTAGAGGCTATATACAGTAGAGAGGCTATATATAGTAGAGGGGATATATACAGTAGAGAGGCTATATACAGTAGAGAGGCTATATACAGTAGAGAGGCTATATACAGTAGAGAGGTTATATACAGTAGAGTGGCTATATACAGTAGAGGCTATATACAGTAGAGAGGCTATATACAGTAGAGGTTATATACAGTAGAGAGGCTATATACAGTAGAGAGGCTATATACAGTAGAGAGGCTATATACAGTAGAGAGGCTATATACAGTGGAGAGGCCATATACAGTAGAGAGGCTATATACAGTAGAGAGGCTATATACAGTAGAGAGGCTATATACAGTAGAGTGGCTATATACAGTAGAGGCTATATACAATAGAGAGGCTATATACAGTAGAGGGCTATATACAGTAGAGAGGCTATATACAGTAGAGGCTATATACAGTAGAGAGGCTATATACAGTAGAGGGGCTATATACAGTAGTGAGGCTATATACAGTAGAGAGGCTATATACAGTAGAGGGGCTATATATAGTAGAGGGGATATATACAGTAGAGGGGCTATATACAGTAGAGGGGCTATATACAGTAGAGGGGCTATATACAGTAGAGAGGCTATATACAGTAGAGGGGCTATATACAGTAGAGGGGCTATATACAGTAGAGAGGCTATATACAGTAGAGGCTATATACAGTAGAGAGGCTATATACAGTAGAGGGGCTATATACAGTAGAGGGGCTATATACAGTGGAGAGGCTATATACAGTAGAGGGGCTATATATAGTAGAGGGGATATATACAGTAGAGGGCTATATACAGTAGAGGGGCTATATACAGTAGAGGGGCTATATACAGTAGAGGGGCTATATACAGTAGAGGGGCTATATACAGTAGAGAGGTTATATACAGTAGAGGGGCTATATACAGTAGAGGGGTTATATACAGTAGAGGGGCTATATACAGTAGAGGGGCTATATACAGTAGAGGGGCTATATACAGTAGAGGGGCTATATACAGTAGAGGGGCTATATACAGTAGAGAGGCTATATACAGTAGAGAGGCTATATACAGTAGAGGGGCTATATACAGTAGAGGGGCTATATACAGTAGAGGGGCTATATACAGTAGAGAGGCTATATACAGTAGAGGGGCTATATACAGTAGAGGGCTATATACAGTAGAGAGACTATATACAGTAGAGGGGCTATATACAGTAGAGAGGCTATATACAGTAGAGGGGCTATATACAGTAGAGGGGCTATATACAGTAGAGGCTATATACAGTAGAGGGTTATATACAGTAGAGAGGCTATATACAGTAGAGGCTATATACAGTAGAGGGGTTATATACAGTAGAGAGGCTATATACAGTAGAGAGGTTATATACAGTAGAGGGTTATATACAGTAGAGAAGCTATATACAGTAGAGAGGTTACATACAGTAGAGGGGCTATATACAGTAGAGGGGCTATATACAGTAGAGGGGCTATATACAGTAGAGGGGCTATTTACAGTAGAGTGGCTATATACAGTAGAGAGGCTATATACAGTAGAGGGCTATATACAGTAGAGGGGCTATATACAGTAGAGAGGCTATATACAGTAGAGGGGCTATATACAGTAGAGAGGCTATATACAGTAGAGGGGCTATATACAGTAGAGAGGCTATATACAGTAGAGAGGCTATATACAGTAGAGGGGCTATATACAGTAGAGGGGCTATATACAGTAGAGGGGCTATATACAGTAGAGGGGCTATATACAGTAGAGAGGCTATATACAGTAGAGGGGCTATATACAGTAGAGGGGCTATATACAGTAGAGAGGCTATATACAGTAGAGAGGCTATACACAGTAGAGGGGCTATATACAGTAGAGAGGCTATATACAGTAGAGAGGCTATATACAGTAGAGAGGCTATATACAGTAGAGTGGCTATATACAGTAGAGGCTATATACAATAGAGAGGCTATATACAGTAGAGGGGCTATATACAGTAGAGGGGCTATATACAGTAGAGGGGCTATATACAGTAGAGATACTATATACAGTAGAGGGCTATATACAGTAGAGGGGCTATATACAGTAGAGAGACTATATACAGTAGAGGGCTATATACAGTAGAGAGGCTATATACAGTAGAGGGGCTATATACAGTAGAGAGGCTATATACAGTAGAGGGGCTATATACAGTAGAGGGGCTATATACAGTAGAGGGGCTATATACAGTAGAGGGGCTATATACAGTAGAGAGGCTATATACAGTAGAGAGACTATATACAGTAGAGGGGCTATATACAGTAGAGGGGCTATATACAGTAGAGGGGCTATATACAGTAGAGAGACTATATACAGTAGAGGGCTATATACAGTAGAGGGGCTATATACAGTAGAGAGACTATATACAGTAGAGGGGCTATATACAGTAGAGAGGCTATATACAGTAGAGGGGCTATATACAGTAGAGGGGCTATATACAGTAGAGGCTATATACAGTAGAGGGGTTATATACAGTAGAGAGGCTATATACAGTAGAGGCTATATACAGTAGAGGGGTTATATACAGTAGAGAGGCTATATACAGTAGAGAGGTTATATACAGTAGAGGGGTTATATACAGTAGAGAGGCTATATACAGTAGAGAGGTTATATACAGTAGAGGGGCTATATACAGTAGAGGGGCTATATACAGTAGAGGGGCTATATACAGTAGAGGGGCTATTTACAGTAGAGGGGCTATATACAGTAGAGAGGCTATATACAGTAGAGGGGCTATATACAGTAGAGGGGCTATATACAGTAGAGAGGCTATATACAGTAGAGGGGCTATATACAGTAGAGGGGCTATATACAGTAGAGAGGCTATATACAGTAGAGGGGCTATATACAGTAGAGGGCTATATACAGTAGAGAGGCTATATACAGTAGAGGGGCTATATACAGTAGAGAGGCTATATACAGTAGAGGGCTATATACAGTAGAGGGGCTATATACAGTAGAGGGCTATATACAGTAGAGGGGCTATATACAGTAGAGAGGCTATATACAGTAGAGGGGCTATATACAGTAGAGGGCTATATACAGTAGAGAGGCTATATACAGTAGAGAGGCTATACACAGTAGAGGGGCTATATACAGTAGAGAGGCTATATACAGTAGAGAGGCTATATACAGTAGAGAGGCTATATACAGTAGAGTGGCTATATACAGTAGAGGCTATATACAATAGAGAGGCTATATACAGTAGAGGGGCTATATACAGTAGAGGGGCTATATACAGTAGAGGGGCTATATACAGTAGAGGGGCTATATACAGTAGAGAGACTATATACAGTAGAGGGGCTATATACAGTAGAGGGGCTATATACAGTAGAGAGACTATATACAGTAGAGGGGCTATATACAGTAGAGAGGCTCTATACAGTAGTGAAGTTATATACAGTAGGGAGGCTATAAACAGTAGGGAGGCTATATACAGTAGAGGCTATATACAGTAGAGGGGCTATATACAGTAGATGGGCTATATTCAGTAGACAGGCTATATACAGTAGTGAGGCTATATAAAGTATATACAGTAGTGAGGCTATATACAGTAGAGGCTATATACAGTAGAGGGGCTATATACAGTAGAGGGGCTATATACAGTAGAGGGGCTATATACAGTAGAGGGGCTATATACAGTAGAGAGGCTATATACAGTAGAGAGGCTATATACAGTAGAGGGGCTATATACAGTAGAGGGGCTATATACAGTAGAGAGGCTATTTACAGGCACGGGTTAGTCAGGCTGATTGAGGTAGTATGTACATGTAGATGGTAAAAGGGATTATGCACATATGTATATGATAAACAGAGAGTAGCAGCAGCATAAAAGAGGGGTTGGCAGGTGGTGGGACACAACACAGACAGGCAGTGGCTCGGGAGGTTGTCCTTGATGATCTTTATGGCCTTCCTGTGACATTGGGTGCTGTAGGTGTCCTGGAGGGCAGGTAGTTTGCCCCCGGTGATGCGTTGTGTAGACCTCACTACCCTCTGGAGAGCCTTACAGTTATGGGCGGAGCAGCTACCATCCAGGCGGTGATACAGCCCGACAGGATGCTCTCGATTGTGCATCTGTAAAAGTTTGTGTGTTTAAGGTGACAAGCCAAATTTCTTCAGTCTTCAGAGGTTGAAGAGCTTCTTCACCACGCTGTCTGTGTGGGTGGACCATTTCAGTTTGTTTGTGATGTGTACGCAGAGGAATTAAAACTTTCCCCCTTCTCCACTACTGTTCTGTCAATGTGGATAGGGGGCTGCTCCCTCTGATGTTTCCTGAAGGGCACGATCATCTCCTTTGTTTTGTTGACGTTGAGTGTGAGGTTATTCTCCTGACACCACACTCCGAGGGCCCTCATCTCTTCCCTGTAGGCCGTCTCGTCGTTGTTGGTAATCAAGTAGTGTCGTCTGCAAACTTGGTGAGTTTGAGGCGTGCATGGCAACGGAGTCATGGGTGAACAGGGAGTACAGCAGAGAGCTGAGAACGCACCCTTGTGAGGCCCCAGCGTTGAGGATCAGGACCAATGGTGGCCATCTTGAAGCATGTGGGAACAGCAGACTGGGATAGGGATTGATTGAAAAGGTCCGTAAACACACCAGCCAGCTGGTCTGCACATGCTCTGAGGACGCGGCTGGGGATGCCGTCTGGGCCGGCAGCCTTGTAAGGGTTAACATGTATAAATGTTTTACTCATGTTTGCCACAGTGAAGGAGAGCCCACAGGTTCTGGTAGCGGGCCATGTCAGTGGCACTGTATTGTCCTCAAAGTGAGAAAAGAAGTAGTTTAATTGTCTGGGAGCAAGACGATGTCTGCAACAAGGCTAGTTTTCTTTTTGTAATCCGTGATTGACTGTAGACCCTGCCACATGCATCACGTGTTTGAGCTGTTGAATAGAGATTCTACTTTGTCTCTATACTGACGCTTTGCTTGTTTGACTGCCTTGTGGAGGGAGTAGCTACACTTTGTATTCGGTCAAGTTTCCAGTCGCCTTGCTATGATTAATAGCGGTAGTTTGCGCATTCAGTTTTGCGCGAATGCTGCCATCAATCCACAGTTTCTAGTTAGGGAAGGTTTTAATAGTCACAGTGGGTACAACATCACCGATGCACTTGCTAATAAACTCGCTCACTGAGTCAGCGTATACGTCAATGTTGTTGTCTGAGGCTACCCGGAAACATATCCCAGTCCACTTGATCGGAGCAATCTTGAAGTGGGGAACACTTGGTCAGACCAGAGTTGGATAGACCTGAGCAATTGTGTTTCCTGTTTTAGTTTCTGTCTATAGGCTGGGAGCAACAAAATAGAGCCATGGTCAGATTTGCCGAAGGCGTGGCGGGGGAGGGCTTTGTATGCATCGCGGAAGTTAGAGTAGCAATGATCCAGAATACTACCAGCTTGTGTCATGCATTCAATATGTTAACATAATTTAGGAAGCCTTTGTTAAAATACACAGCTGTGACTATAATTGCTGAGAATTGTAAGAAATTCTAGGTCAGGTGAACAAAAGGACTTCAGTTCCTGTATGTTGTTATGATTACACCATGAGTTGTTAACCATAAGGCATACACCCCTACCCTTCTTCTTACCAGGGAGATCTTTATTTTCTGTCGGCATGATGCATGAAGAAACCACGTGGCTGTGTACCGACTCTGACAACATATCCCGAGTGAGCCATGTTTCCGTGAAACAGAGAACAGTACAATCTCTGATGTCTCTGGAAGGCAACTCGTGCCCTAATTTCATCCACCTTGTGGTCTAAATATAGGACATTGGAGAGTAATATGTACAGAAGCCGTGGATGGTGTGCTCACCTTCTAAGTCTGACCAGTAGGCCGCTCGGTCTGAGGCGACCGCGTGGTTTTGGGTCGGCCTCTGGGATAAGATCGCATGTCCAGGGTGGAGGTTCCGAACAAATGTTCCACTTCGGGAAAGACGAATCTCTGGTTGTAATGTTTGTAAGATGACATCACTTTTATATGATTTTGATTTTTTTATTCAACCATGCAAGTCAGGTAAGAACAGATTCTTATTTACAATGACGACCTAGGAACAGTGGGTTAGCTGCCTTGCTCAGGGGCAGAATGACATATTTTCCCCTTGTCAGCTCGGGATACGATCTAGCAACCTTTTCGGTTACTGGCCCAACGCTCTAACCACTAGGCTTCCACTAGGCTACCTGCTACCTGCCGCCCAAGTAGTTCTTCCCTGCTGTATGTACGCTTGAGATTTTCTGAATAAGCACACGAAGCACCAACTACCCACTGATAGTATCAATGAAAAACACTTGCGGATTTTGCTTTTTTCTGCTTGCCGGGCAAAGCAGTTTACAATAAAGTCTAGTCATACATGTGGTAAACACACATACACACAGGCATCCACATGTGGTAAACACACGTACACACAGGCAGCCACATGTGGTAAACACACGTACACACAGGCATCCACATGTGGTAAACACACGTACACACAGGCATCCACATGTGGTAAACACACGTACACACAGGCATCCACATGTGGTAAACACACTTACACACAGGCATCCACATGTGGTAAACACACGTACACACAGGCAGCCACATGTGGTAAACACACGTACACACAGGCAGCCACATGTGGTAAACACACGTACACACAGGCATCCACATGTGGTAAACACACGTACACACAGGCAGCCACATGTGGTAAACACACGTACACACAGGCAGCCACATGTGGTAAACACACGTACACACAGGCATCCACATGTGGAAAGTATGGTTGTATTTTCCGAACATAACACACGATCAATACCACAAAACAAAACAATCTCACAATGTTCTAACAACAATAATATCAATCAATAATGTCCTCAAACAACAAAGGTGCAGTAGAAGAAAACAAAAACATTTGCCTTCTTTGTGGCTCCTGGCCATAAGGCTTCATCCACATCACATGCAATGTTGTCTTGAGCAGCGTGGAAAGTATGGCCTGGAGTGCCGTATCCAGGCCTGGCAATGACCCCTGATTGATGTCTCCACAAGCCTCATCCATTGCCTGTGGAATGGGCTAAGCGTCGTTGGGGCTGGCGATGGTACACCTTCCAACGCCATGCAGAGAAGAATTCTTCAATAGGATTCAAGAACAGCGAGTATGGAGGAGAGATATTGAGTGCGATGAAAAGTGGGTGACCTGTGAACCAATTACAGGCCACAGCAGCCCGGTGGAAACTAACATTGTCCCAGATGATAATGTACCTGGGCTGCTCTGGCCCCTGGTCATTAGGGATTAGACGGTTGTGGAGGGTGTCCAGAAATGTGATAATGAGTGCAGTGTTTAATGAGCCTAGGATTGCATGATGGCCGTTTTGACTAACAACCCCACACATTGTTATGTTGCCACCACATTGTCCCGGGACGTTGACGATGGCACGGTGTCCGATGATATTTCTGCCGCGGCCCCTTGTTTTTTGCAAGGTTGAAACCTGCCTCGTACACAAATATTAGCTCATGATGCACTGTATCTGCTTCTAGCTCCATGACTCCCTGAAAGAGACCAGACAAAACAATGTAGCACAGTACGAAAAGACATGGATCAAATGAAGCAAGTCATCTCCAGCACAATGGGGCAGATGAAGCAAGTCAAATCCAGCACAATGGGGCAGATGAAGCAAGTCAAATCCAGCACAGTGGGGCAGATGAAGCAAGTCAACTCCAGCACAATGGGGCAGATGAGGCCTGGTCCTGGACTAACAAGCAAGCTTATTGTGTTTAAACCAGTTTATATGCAGGTGCGTGTTCATGCATAAATACCTACTTTTGAGTGTGTGTGTCAGGGTAATGATATATGGACTCTCAAGCTAATAACTTGTGGGTAATTGATGTGAAATGAAACCAGGTCCAACTGTGGTAAATTCAATTGATTGGACATGATTTGGAAAGGCACACACCTGTCTGTATAACGTCCCACAGTTGACAGTGCATGTCAGAGCAAGAAACCAAGCCATGAGGTCGAAGGAATTGTCCGTAGAGCTCCAAGACAGGATTGTGTTGGGGCACAGATCTGGAGAAGGGTACCAAAACATTTATACAGCATTGAAGGTCCCCAAGAACACAGTGGCCTCAAAAAGTCTTAAATGAAAGAAGTTTGGAACCAACAAGACTCTTCCTAGAGCTGGTCACCTGGCAAAACTGAGCTATCGGGGGAGAAGGGCAGAACCAAATGGTCACTCTGACAAAGCTCCACATTTCCTCTGTGGAGATGGGAGAACCTTCCAGAAGGACAAACGGCACCTAAAGAACTCTCAGACCATGCAAGACAAGATTCTCTGGTCTGATGAAACCAAGGTTGAACTATGTGGCCTGAATGCCATGTGTCACGTCTGGAGGAACCTGGCACCATCAGTGAAGCATGGTGGTGGCAACATCATGGTGTGGGGTTGTTTTTCAGCGGCAGGAACTGGGAGACTAGTCCGGATCGAGGGAAAGATGAACGGAGCAAAGTACAGAGATCCGTGATGATAACCTGCTCCAGAGTGCTCAGGACCTCAGACAGGGGGCAAAGGTTCACCTTCCAACAGGATAACCACCCCAAGCACACAGCCAAGACAATGCAGGAGTGGCTTCTGGACAAGTCTCAATGTCCTTGAGTGGCCCAGCCAGAGCCTGGACTTGAACCCTATCAAACATCGCTGGAGAGACCTGAAAATAGCTGTGCAGCGTCGCTCCCCATCCAACCTGACAGAGCTTGAGAGGATCTGCAGGGAAGAATGGGAGAAACTCCCCAAATACAGTTGTGCCAAGCTTGTATCGTCATACCCAAGAAGACTTGAGGCTGTAATCACTGCCAAAGGTATTTCAACAAAGTACTGAGTAAAGGCTCTGATTACTCATGCAAACATTTCTGAAAAACAGTTTTTACTTTGTTATTATTTTGTGTGAAGATTAATGGTGGGAAAAAACATGTAATCCATTTTATAATAACGTAACAAAAGGTGGAAAAAGTTAAGGGGTTTGAAATCATTTCCGAATCTACTGTACAATTATCTGTAAGGTCCCTCGGTCGAGCAGTGAATTTCAAACACAGATTCAACCACAAAGACCAGGGAGGTTTTCCGATGCCTTGCAAAGCATGGCACCTACAGATCACTGTTTTGAGATTAGTGAAGTTATTAATTACACTTTGGATGGTGTATCAATACACCCAGTCACTTCAAAGATACAGGCGTCCTTCCTAACTCAGTTGCCGGAGAAGAACGAAACCGCTCAGGGATTTCACCATGAGGGCAATGGTGACTTTGAAACAGTTACAGAGTTTAATGGCTGTGATAGGAGAAAACTGAGGATGGATCAACTACATTGTAGTTACTCCACAATACTAACCTAATTGACATAGTGAAAAGAAGGAAGCCTGTACAGAAGTAATATATATAAATATAAATATAAAAATATTCCAAAACATGCATCCCTCTGCAGTAAAACTACAAAAAATATGGCAAACAAATTAACTTTATGTCCTGAACGCAACGCATTATGGTTTGGGACAAAACCAAGGCAACATATCACTGAGTACCACCCTTCATATTTTCAGAATAGAGCTAAATCCTAGAGGGAAACCTAGTTCATTCTGCTTTCCTACAGGCACTGGGAGACAAATTCACCTTTCAGCAGGACAATGACCTAAAACACAAGGACAAATCTACACTGGAGTTGCTTACCAAGACGACATTGAATGTTCCTGAGTAGCTGAGTTACAGTTTGGACTTAAATTGACTTGAACATCTATGGCAAGATTTTAAAATGTCTGTCTAGCAATGATCAACAACCAACTTCACAGAGCTTGAAGAATTTAAAAATAATTATGTGCAAATATTGTACTATCCAGGTTTGCAAAGCTCTTATAGACTTAACCAGAAAGACTAACAGCTGTAATAGCTGCCAAAGGTGAATCTGACACATATTGACTCAGGGGGTTGAATATTTACCTAATAAATCTGTATTAGAATTTTCTTTTCTTTTTTTACACATTTTTCAAAATGTTCTTCCACTTTGACTCACAAATAGAGTTAAGAAGACTTGAAATTATTTCAGTAATTTAACTGATGTCATTCTCCTTCAACTCGGACCCAGAACTTCATCAAGCAAGTGTTCTGTTTATTTTAGAGATGCATTCTTCCATTTGAAAAAGAACACAATTTGTTTGATTTTAAATTTAAACAGAATTTGTTTGTTTTTTAATCTATTTACTTAATTTGGATGAATGTTGTCTAACTTGGAAAATAGTCTTGATCATAATGGCCTAGACAATAACTCAAAAATAACGATACTGTAACGATTATGCCGCGGTTTCGAGAAGCAGGTGCAGGTAAAATGTTCAATGAAAACAACAAACATGAACCATTACAGCGTAACAGCCGCAAGGTAACATGAACACAGGTGCCAACTGAGGAATGAACAATAGGAAGGGACTTATAAAGGGGAGGTAATGAGATCCAGGTGTGATTCATAACGATGATATCCAGGTGTGATTCATAATGATGAGATCCAGGTGTGATTCATAACGATGATATCCAGGTGTGAATCATAACGATGAGATCCAGGTGTGAATCATAACGATGAGATCCAGGTGTGAATCATAACGATGAGATCCAGGTGTGAATCATAACGATGCGATCCAGGTGTGAATCATAACGATGAGATCCAGGTGTGAATCATAACGATGAGTGCCAGGTGTGAATCATAACGATGAGATCCAGGTGTGAATCATAACGATGAGATCCAGGTGTGAATCATAACGATGAGATCCAGGTGTGAATTATAACGATGAGTGCCGGTGGTTAGTGTTCCGGTGACGTCGCACGCCGGAGGGGAGAAGCAGGAAGGTCCAGGAAGGACCAGGAAGGACCAGGAAGGACCAGGAAGGACCAGGAAGGACCAGGACTAGACGTGACAAAATACACTGAATTCAAATTCATTCATTGTCAGTAATTGAAATTGTAAACACAAAACCACAACTTATTTTTTTCCAATCTGGGAGGTAAACTCAATATAATGATTGGATATTTTTGTGTATTGTGAATTAAATCACGGCATTAGAATGTGTCAGATGCCGACCTGTCACGTTCTGACCTTAGTTCCTTTTTTATGTCCCTATTTTTGGTTTGGTCAGGGCGTGAGTTGGCGTGGGCATTCTAGTTTTTGTTCTATGTTTTGTATTTCTGTGTTTGGCCTGGTATGGTTCCCAATCAGAGGCAGCTGTCAATCGTTGTCTCTGATTGAGAACCATACTTAGGCAGCCTGTTTTTCCACTATGAGGTGTGGGTAGTTATGTTCTGGTTAGTGTTTGTTGCACCTGTCAGAACTGTTAGTTTATCGTTTTGTTGGTTTCGTCCGTGTATTCATTCTGGATTATAAATATTTTGTATTCGTAACACGCTGCACTTTGGTCCTCCTCTCCTTCCACCAACGAAAACCGCTACACAACCAAAGTAGAGCTCGTTTGGCAAATAAATCCTAAGCCCCACCGACAACCCAGATATGATTATTCTCCACTGACAACCCAGATATGATTACTCTCCACCGACAACCCAGATATGATTATTCTCCACCGACAACCCAGATATGATTATTCTCCACCGACAACCCAGATATGATTATTCTCCACCAACAACCCAGATATGATTACTCTCCACCGACAACCCAGATATGATTACTCTCCACCGACAACCCAGATATGATTATTCTCCACCGACAACCCAGATATGATTACTCTCCACCGACAACCCATATATGATTATTCTCCACCGACAACCCAGATATGATTATTCTCCACTGACAACCCAGATATGATTACTCTCCACCGACAACCCAGATATGATTATTCTCCACCAACAACCAAGATATGATTATTCTCCACCGACAACCCAGATATGATTATTCTCCACTGACAACCCAGATATGATTATTCTCCACCGACAACCCAGATATGATTATTCTCCACCAACAACCCAGATATGATATTTCTCCAGAGTACAGCAATGATGGTAGAAGTCAGTAGTTGCACTGTGTGTGTGTGTGTGTGTGTGTGTGTGTGTGTGTGTGTGTGTGTGTGTGTGTGTGTGTGTGTGTGTGTGTGTGTGTGTGTTTTTTTTTTTGTGTGTGCGTGTGTGAGAGCCCCTGCTCTGAGTTTTTAGAATTCTCACTCACTCTCTCAAATGATACTTCTCCTTAAGGGGTCTTATAAATGATGTGTGTTTGTAAGGGACGAGTGGATTGGGCCTGATATATGTGGCTCAGGGAAAGTTGCTATTGGAATGTGACGAATGACATGGAAATCATTAACCATCAACCTATACAGTGTGTTCGGTTTACGTACATGCATTGTAACGGCTAAAAGGTGTGATGGCTCAGCATTCAAAAACATTTCTCATAATGCTTTCTTCATTTGTAAAGGAAAACAACACTAATGCAATTGAGTAGCTTATTCAAAAGTCAACCTATAAATCAGATAGGAAATGGGATTAAACTAGAACCAAGAACAGACCAAGATACACTTTCACTGGCTGTTGTCATATCAATCCCGTCTCAGCTCAAAGAGGTTCTAACCACTTCTGGGATAATTGGAAAACACTAAACAAAAACAACACGAAGAGTTATCTATCCAAAATTGAGATGTATGGGTAAACTACTTCTCCAATCTTTTTGACTCTTTAACAAAGAACAAACAGCAAAAAAATATATATTATTAAATACAAATCTTAGAATCAACTATAAAAGACTACTAGAACCCACTGGACAAAATACAAACCCTCCAACCCAAAAAAGCCTGTGGTGTTGATGGTATCATCAATGAAATGATAAAATATACAAACAACAAATTCCAATTGGCTATACTTAAAGTGAACAAGGGAAAATAAATAAACATAAATGTGGCTTGTATTTACAATGTTGTTTGTTCTTCACTGGTTGAACCTTTCTTGTAGCAACAGGTCACAAATATTGCTGCTGTGTTGGCACACTGTGGTATTTCAATCAGTAGATATCAACAAAATGGGGTTTGTTTTCTAATTCTTTGTTGATCTGTGTAATCTGAGGGAAATATGTGGCTCTAACATGGTCATACATTTGGCAGGAGGTTAGAATTGCAGCTCAGTTTCCACCTCATTTTGTGGGCAGTGAGCACATAGCCTGTCTTCTCTTGAGAGCCAGGTCTGTCTACAGCGGCCTTTCTCAATAGCAAGGCTATGATCACTGAGTCTGTACATAGTCAAAGCTTTCCTTAAGTTTGGTTCAGTCACAGTAGTCAGGTATTCTGCCACTGTGTATTCTCTGTTTAGGGCCAAATAGCATTCTAGTTTGCTCTGTTTTTTTGTTAATTCTTTCCAATGTGTCAAGTAAATATCTTTTTGTTTTCTCATGATTTGGTTGGGTCTAATTGTGCTGCTGTCCTTGGGTTCTGTGGGGTCTGTTTGTGTTTGTGAACAGAGCCCCAGGACCAGCTTGCTTAGGGGACTCTTCTCCAGGTTCATCATGTAGGTGATGGCTTTGTTATGGAAGGTTTGGGAATCAATTCCTTTTAGGTGGTTGTAGAATTTAAAGGCTATTTTCTGATTTTGATAACTGGTGGGTATCGGCCTAATTCTGCTCTGCATTATTTGGTGTTTTACGTTGTACACAGAGGATATTTTTGCAGAAGTCTACATGCAGAGTCTCAATTTGGTGTTTGTCCCATTTTGTGAAGTCTTGGTTGGTGAGCGGACCCCAGACCTCACAACCATAAAGGGCAAGTATTTTTTGCCAGACACTAATTGGTATGTCAAATTTGATGTCCCTTTTGATGGCATAGAGGCCCTTGTTTTGTAGAAATTACCTGTGACGCTGATTTTTAGGCCGAGGTATTTATAGTTTTTTGTGTGCTCTAGGGCAACTGAGACGATGGACTTTATGGAATTTGTGTTTCTGGTCCTGGTGATTGGACCTGTTTTGGAACACCATTATTTTTGCCTTACTGAGATTTACTGTAAGGGCCCAGGTCTGACAGAATCTGTGCAGAATATCTAACTGCTGATGTAGGCCCCCCTCAGTCCTTGGATCCAAATATTGGAGAAGATACCAGAGCTAATGATGATGTTAAAGAGTTTAAAGTCTATGGATTATTCAACTACATTGAGCTAATTTCTGATGTGCTGTTCCTTCTTTTTCCATAGTGTATGTCTGCATTGTTTTACTGATTCACCATAATGAAGGAGTAGACTCAGGTTTTCCTGTTCTCTATGTTTTTGTTTGGACAGGTTTCTCAATTTCTTTCTTAGATTTTTGCATTCTTCATCAAACCATTTGTCATTGTTGTTCATTTTCTTCGGTTTTCTATTTGAGATTTTTAGATTTGATAGGGAGGCTGAGAGGTCAAATATACTGTTAAGATTTTCTACAGCCAAGTTTACACCTTCACTATTACAGTGGAACGTTTTACCCAGGAAATTGTCTAAAAGGGATTGAATTTGTTGTTGCCTAATTGTTTTTTGGTAGGTTTCCAAACTGCATTCCTTCCATCTATAGCATTTCTTAATGTTACTCAGTTCCTTTGGCTTTGATGCCTCATGCGTAGACTCAGGTTTCTGAGTCTCTATGTTTTTGGTTGTATAGGTTTCTCAATTTCTTTGTCTGTTTTTTTTGCATTCTTCATCAAACCATTTGTCATTGTTGTTAATTTACTTCAGTTTTCTGTTTGAATTTTTTCGATTTGATAGGGAAGCTGAGAGGTGAAAAATAATGTTTAGGATTTCTACTGTGAAGTTTACACCTTCGCTGTTACAGTGGAACGTTTTGTCCAGGAAGTTGTGTCGTGGAAATTTCCTCTATTTACCAAATCATGAGAGCAAACCACAACACAAGTCAGAGCTAGTTATCAAAGTCCATCTTTAATTATATGAGCTCTATCACAACCCTGTGACTCTCAGATCAATTCAGTGTCTATCAATCAATTCTCTGAGAGCCCCCTCTACATTGCAACTGAGATCCTTTAATAGCAAAGATCCACCCCACCTAGACGACATGACAAACCACAGGTCTTAGGAACTTACACAAAGAAATACTTTACTTCAGAGAGGAGTATCCCCTAGCCAGACAGAGTTGGCTATAAATTATCCTTCAGTTTGGTCTCCTAAACAAAGCTCTTATTTCGTCCTTGGTACAAAATGGTACCAAGACATTACCCCCACCCTATGATATATATCAAATTGTCATTTAGATACAACCAATTCAAAATACAACCAATCCTGGACAAACTCACGGAGAGGAGAGTGACTGGCACACAGACACAGTGGAGCAAAAGATATGTTTACACATGATGACCCCTTGACCTCTCCCCTCTCTGCGGCCCATGCAACTTAGTCTTGACATAGAACAGATAACTGCCAATGGCCACCACTATAGTACAACAAAATACATTCTTATGAGAAATAACTCATAAGCATATGATGAATATAAAACATCTTACCTATGTTACCAACCAATTCTGATTATTCCCCAACAGTTGTCTAAAAGGGGATGAATTTGTTGGTGCCTAAAAGTTTTTTTGGTAGGTTTCCACACTACATTCCTTCCATCTATAGCATTTCTTAATATTATTCAGTTCATTTGGCTTTGACGCCTCATGATTGAGAATTGCTCTGTTCAGGTAGACTGTGATTTTGCTTTTATCTGATAGGGGTGTCAGTGGTCTGACTGTGAACGCTCTGAGAGATTCTGGGTTGAAGTCAGTGATAAAGTAGTCTACAGAACTACTGCCAAGAGATGAACAATAGGTGTACCTACCATAGGAGTCCCATCAAAGCCTACACTTGACTATTTACATGCTCAGCGTGCGACTGAGTTGCAGGAGTTGTGGCCCATTTTGGTTGGTTATGTTGTTGTAGTTGTGTTTAGGGGGGCATATGGGGGAGGGAATGCTGTCACCTCCAGGACGGTATTTGTCCCCCTGTGTGCTGAGGGTGTCAGGTTCTTGTCCGGTTCTGGCATTTAGGTCTCCACAGACTAGTTCATGTCCCTGGGCCTGGAAAATATTGATTTCCCACTCCAGGATGGATAAGCTGTGTTCATTAATGTATGGGGATTCTAGTGGGGGATATGGGGGATATAGGTAGCACACATGAGGACATTTTTCTCTGTTGAGATACTTTCCTTTTCAATTTCGGGCTAGATGTAAAATATTCTTGTTTTGATTAATTTAATAGATCAAGTTAGGTCTGCTCTATACTAAATTAGCATAACCCCTGAGTCTCTTCCCTGTTACACACCTGGTAGTTTGGTGGATGGGACTACCAGCGCTCTTTAATCTAGAAGGAAACCAGTGGCTCCATCTCCTCTATACCAGGTTTCTTGTAAGATGACAATGACTGTATTTACGATTTCAAGACCTCAGGATATGATACGGCTTTGTGTTCCATGAAGTGTCCAATGTTGCTGGTCGTGTGGTTTGGCCTCAGGCCAGTAAGTGTGAGCAGAGCTTGCTGAGCATCTGGTACATGCCGTTGGCTTGGGCTAGTGTATGAGTGGGGTTGGGCATGTTTACCTTCTCACAGCCTTCTCACAGCCTGGGCGTATGTGTGACTTCCATGTTGAGGCCCTCTCTGCGGGAGTGGAGGACACAGGGTGGGCCGGAGCATGTTGCATCTTTGGCTATGCCGGATTAAGTGATATGACATTCTATTCTATAAAATCCTTTCTCTGTAATTAATATTACCTGATTGAGCTAATCATGTAAATGTAATTAACTAGAGAGTCGGGGCACCATGAAATAATGTCTATAGAGCTGTTATCTTCTGAATAAACTCTTAAAGACCTAGTAATATTTTACATCAATAGCAGTCAATATTACTTGTCACCTTATTTCAGTCTCATCTGAACATCGTAGAGTTTTTGGATATCTTCACGAACCCATGCTAACAAGTTGAATCAGCAATAAAAAATTGGGTTTAATTATTTATGTGCTAAAAACCTGGTAATCTTTTACATCATGTAACTACTCTCGTGGGTTGAAGGAGACAGGTGTAGCGTTTTTAAAATGTATTTCTTATTAAACTGAACACCGCAACAAAATAACAAAGTAGAAAAGAAAAGAAAGTTCTGTCAACCAAAACCAACCAAAACATCTAAACAGAAGAAGTAACTCCCCACAAAACCCAAACGGAAAATCACAACTTAAATATGATCCCCCATCAGAGACAACGATAGACTAAAACAAAAAAGAAATAGAAAACATAGATTCTCCCACCCGAGTCACACCCTGACCTAACCAAACATAGAGAATAAATAAGGATCTCTAAGGTCGGGGCGTGACACATCAATAGCAGTCAATATTTAAACGTCACCTTATTTAGTCTCATCTGAAAGTTGTAAATTCTCTAAATCTTCACAAACCCTGGCTAACAAGTTGAATCAGCAATACAACATTTGCTTTAATTATTTCTTTCTTAAATACCTAAATAATCACACAGAATTACATCTACACAGAATGGATAATATATTGATTACAAATTCTGTCATGAAGGAAAACGTCCTTAGCAGAAGGAACATATATGATGGCTGGTTGCACAAAGAAAGGGGGTGGGGTTTGAGTGAAAGAGCGGGAAGACTGAGGAGCAAAAAGGTTTTGTGTCTCTATCGGGAAGTAGGCAGCTATGCTATCGTAAATACAGTATCTTATGCATTCATTCAGCTACGCTATCGTAAATACAGTATCTTATGCATTCATTCAGCTATGCTATCGTAAATACAGTATCTTATACATTCATTCAGCTATGCTATCGTAAATACAGTATCTTATACATTCATGCATTGTAAATAACATTTGAAAAAGGAAAATTAAATAAATATTTACTCTGAGCTACGCTTTGGTAGATTGGTCATAGATAGAAGGCAGTGTGGTCCAGCATAGGTCTCTGGTCCTCTGAAGCATGTCTAGTGGTGAACTGGAGAGTGGTGGGATGGATACTCTGTCCGTCCTCTCCTAGCCCAAAGTTTAGCGGGCGGAGAGGGTATCACTTCTTTAGTGAATAAGAGTTCAAAGTTCATACCAAGTTGCCATGCTATATGCTCGTGCTATATTCTGGCTGGTATAGTCGAAATTCATCCTTTCGGCGTGTTGATAGTCACCTTCACATTGAACACGATGCTAATTTCGTTACGTTTTTATCTGAGCCTTTTTAACGTCGGACCGTCGTCCTCGCGTCCTCGGAACAGGAAGTTACATTTTCATAAATGGGCTTATATAGGGTTGGGAGAGAGGGCCGTGTTTCATAGTTTACCACCGATGTCTGTTCACATGGGTGGAGCCACTGAGCTGAGCATAGTTCACTCATGAAAACCAATTATCTCATTTAGAAGCTAAAATTACATTTAATCTTTTCACTAATATTTTAATATTTAAAAGTTAAAAATTGCACAACAATTCCATGTGAATCTGGTAACTAGAATGTGTAGACTTTCCAAGATACAGTTTGTCGTCCTATCATCAGTAGTCAAGTCCCAACAAGAAACACGAGTGTGGGAAAAAACCGCTGGTAGGCTTGACGAGACAAGACTGGTGAAACAGATCAGGGTGTGACGCTAGGTTTGACCAGAGCCCCCTGGATAGTCAATACATTTGTACATTTGTATCCCTCATGGTTCGTACCTAAAACATTTTTCCTTTCAGGCTCCATATGTTTTGATTTCCCCTGTAACATAATTTATTGGTAAGAAGGTGGGAAAAAGCTGAGAAAATATGTCTGACAACACCATGTTCCACAATTATAGATACAGTGAGGGAAAAAAAGTATTTGATCCCCTGCTGATTTTGTACGTTTGCCCACTGACAAAGAAATGATCCGTCTATAACTTTAATGGTTTATTTGAACAGTGAGAGACAGAATAACAACAAATATCCACAAAAACGCATGTCAAAAATGAATTTAAAAAAAAAATTGATTTGCATTTGAACTCACTTACTGAGTTTCCAAACTGCCTCTGGAACCAAAGTCAGCAGTCGAGATCCCACCAGATTTCCATGATGGTCCCAAAACACTATGTCTGGCCCACTGGCCCACTGACCAGACCACCACCAGGCTTCCATTATGGCTTCCATTATGGTCCCACAAAACCAAGGGTACGGACCAAGGAGCTGAATGAAATGATTTTCCACGTCCAGCTGCACACAAGTCTAAGATCACCATGAGCAATGCCAAAAGTCAGAGATCACCATGAGCAATGCCAAAAGTCAGAGATCACCATGAGCAATGCCAAAAGTCAGAGATCACCATGAGCAATGCCAAAAGTCAGAGATCACCATGAGCAATGCCAAAAGTCAGAGATCACCATGAGCAATGCCAAAAGTCAGAGATCACCATGAGCAATGCCAAAAGTCAGAGATCACCATGAGCAATGCCAAAAGTCAGAGATCACCATGAGCAATGCCAAAAGTCAGAGATCACCATGAGCAATGCCAAAAGTCAGAGATCACCATGAGCAATGCCAAAAGTCAGAGATCACCATGAGCAATGCCAAAAGTCAGAGATCACCATGAGCAATGCCAAAAGTTGGAGTGCTGTAAATCTTGCCACGCGTTCTCTGCAGGGATGAATTTATAGACTACAGCGTCTATAAATTGACCATTTGAATTGCCATTTTTTTTGACGGAATACGTTTTAAGGGTCAACTATTTTGGTTAAATGTATTGCTCTCATGTGCACATGTCTGTCGTTTAAGAATCAACGATGTGATATCATTCTTTTGTAGCAATTCTGACAATGCTAACATCTTTTCAGCCGAATCTCAGAGTTCTAAAATCGGACCAAATCACTTAGGTTGTGCAGCAATCGTGCTAGTAGCAAGCTAAAATCAGTCAGAGGACAGGCTAACTACAAGCAAAGGAAGCTAGCTATATTTTGCTATGGAAGGTTTTTCACATATCTGAAGTCTTCTGTGTAAACTGACTGCCTTGACACTTGTAATCCTTCACCGCTATTGCCAGTTAGCTAGCCAACTAATAATAAAATATATAACAATAACATTAGCTAGCTAGCTAGCTAGCTAGAAGCCAACAAGGCTGTAATATTAAATGTATGGACAGATGCACCGACACAACTGAATGTTCACAATATCTACAACATTCTTCATCAAAGCACAGCAAGCTAGTTAACTAGCTAAGTTCATATGCAACACCAAACTTTGGGAAACTGCCACACTGCTATTGTATACTGAACACAAATCTAAACGCAACATGTAAAGTGTTGGTCCCACGATTCATGAGTTGCAATAATGTTGGAGAAATTGTTGCATGTTGCGTTTATATATTTATTCAGTGAATAACACATGCAATGGGCATTGCTCGTCTAACATTTAACAATAGCTAACGTTACTCTGTAAACTATTCTACCTGGCTAGCTTAGCGATGTAGCTAGATCATTTTACAGCCCTTACCTTATGTATTGATTCAAGCTGGCTAGCTTAGCGATGTAGCTAGATCATTTTACAGCCCTTACCTTATGTATTGATTCAAGCTGGCTAGCTTAGCGATGTAGCTAGATCATTTTACAGCCCTTACCTTATGTATTGATTCAAGCTGGCTAGCTTAGCGATGTAGCTAGATCATTTTACAGCCCTTACCTTATGTATTGATTCAAGCTGGCTAGCTTAGCGATGTAGCTAGATCATTTTACAGCCCTTACCTTATGTATTGATTCAAGCTGGCTAGCTTAGCGATGTAGCTAGATCATTTTACAGCCCTTACCTTATGTATTGATTCAAGTAAAAGAGTGGCCAGGGGGGTGCAGGTGGGTAAAATAACACCAACATTTGGTTGCCTGCGCGCTTTGTCGTTAACAAAATGCCCTGCTTCCTAACTTAATTAGCTATCAATTGTTTTATGCTATTTGTTATTATTTACCCAAGCAAGAGAAATGCACTTTCAATTAGTACAACAACAAGTGTCCTGTCATCACAAAACTGTCCATTTTAATAGTGTCAAGATAATTTATTCATGACAGGCTTGGGGATCTGCGGGGGTTCCTGGGTTCCTCCTCTCTGAGGAGACATTTTAACCATTCTCTTTGGTGTATAGTTTTGAAACACCCACACACTGTGTGGTGCTTACTTTCAGTTGTTATGGGGCTCTTAAAAGAGCATTGTTGAATGGCAATGGACAGGGACTATAGTGTGTGATTACGGCCCGCAATTCGGGTTGTTCCTACACGTGGGCATTCCTGCAGTTTAGCTAGCTATCATTAGCTAGCTAGCTATACTGCCTGCTGTGTACCGGTGTCCTAGCTATCGTTAGCTAGCTAACTATACCGCCTGCTGTGTACCCAGTGTCCCTCGCCAACAAGAACACCTGCACTTGCCGTCATTAACAGAATGGCAGGAAAACAGTGCCTGGTTTGAGAAGGTATGAACCCTAAGTAATCAACCTACACATTGTCTGTACAATACCAACATAGTTACTGTAGTAGATCAAAGCTGTGTGCTGGAAAACCTTGGTAGAGCATATTTTTTTGGTTTACATTTTTTGCCAAAATGTAGCCTGATTTAGGTAGCGCAAATGAAAGGATTAACCTCATATATGGACAGATCACTGACTAATATATACACATTGATCTTCCTCACCTTTTGTTTCTTGTCTTTTTCAATCAAATGTGTGTTTAAAGCCCTTTTTACATCATCAGTTCACAGCCTAGAACACCAAACACAAAGCAGAGGCAGAAGCACAGCAAGGAGGTGCGATTCCACCAGGAGTAACCTTGTCATTGACTTGTGGTAGTTTCCAGAGATAATGCCTAGGCTTTAACTCAGTGGGCTAAATCGGTCTTTGGGTGGACAAGCTGGATTCAGTTGGGTAACGTTTAACTTCTCTCAAAATACCCACATTCTACTGAAATCTTGCCAATGTCCATGGTTTAAGTCCTCTAGCTGGCACACAGTGTGCCCTTGATCCGTACCCTTGGTTTTGTGGGACCATAATGGAAGCCTGGTGGCGGTCTGTTCAGTGGGTCAGACATAGTGTTTTGGGACCATAATGGAAATCTGGTGGGACCACGACCTGATTTAGTGGAGATCTTAATGGAAGAAGTCGAATATCGAGAGAGAATGGAAGCCTGGTGGCGGTCTGTTCAGTGGGCCAGACATAGTGTTTTGGGACCATAATGGAAGCCTGGTGGCGGTCTGTTCAGTGGGCCAGACATAGTGTTTTGGGACCATAATGGAAGCCTGGTGGCGGTCTGTTCAGTGGGTCAGACATAGTGTTTTGGGACCATAATGGAAGCCTGGTGGCGGTCTGTTCAGTGGGCCAGACATAGTGTTTTGGGACCATCATGGAAATCTGGTGGGACCACGACCTGATTTAGTGGAGATCTTAATGGAAGAAGTCGAATATCGAGAGAGTGAGGAGGGAGAATGGAAGACTAAACATAAAAGGAAGAACAAGGAGGTATTAAACTAGAACCAGCAACCCCCTTTATAAGAGCACTCCATCAATCAGAACACTTTCTCTTCCTACTCTCTGTCTCTGTTCGCCGTGACTTTCAGACCTCCTTTCACACCAGCACATATCTTAAAAAAAGAGAACGAGACAAAGAGAGAAATGAAGAGAGTGGGAGTTACAGACAGGGTGGGAAAAGGATCTTTATAGCTCTTCGTTACTTATCTAATTCCATATTTATGAGAGGGTTAATCTCTAAGGGCATATTCAACATCCCCTCTCCTCCCCTCTATCTCCTCTCTATCTCCTCTCTTCTCCCCTCTATCTCCTCTCTTCTCTCCTCCTCTCCTCTCTCCTCCTCTCTCCTCTCCTCCTCCCCTCTCTCCTCTCCTCCTTTCCTCTCTCCTCTCTCCTTTCCTCCTCTCTCCTCTCTCCTCTCCTCCTCTCTCTCCTCTCCTCCTCTCTCCTCATCTCCTCTCTTCTCTCTCTCCTCTCTCCTCTCTCCTCTCCTCCCTCTCTCCACTCTCCTATCTCCTCTCCTTCTCTCTCCTCTCCTCTCCTCTTCTCTCCTCGTCTCCTCTATTCTCTCCTCCTCCTCTCTCCTCGTCTCCTCTTCCCGGGGTATATCATATTGGGGGACCTTTCCTTCCATCTGATGTCTGAATGTTAACAGCAGCTGATTCCCCTTCATCTCAGATGGACACGTAATTTGTCTGTTCGTCAGTACTGACCGTTATCGCCTCAGGATAATGTGGAGCATGGTGAAAGTCATTTCCAAGGAAACCGTGTGTGTGTGAAAGTGTGTATGAAGGTTGGGAGGATGGATGGTGGATCCATAATCTGTGTTTAAATTGTCCATAATCTAGTCATAAACCAAGAGATGTAAGTAATTCAGCCGTGACACACCATTTGAGCAAATCTCTCTTGGCCAAACATATTCAATGGAAGGGCTGATGTCTGACCCGCACATCACATACACTTTTTCAAGTAACAAATCACTCCCACAGGCTCAATTACCCACTCACACTTTATGTCTCGCTTTCCCTCACACACACACAAACACACACACTTAGTGCTCTGTGTTCTCTCTCTCACACACACACACACACACACACACACACACACAAATTATATGTCCTATGTTTCTACTATCATAAATCACAGCTAATGTCAGGTGTCACATCTCTATACCACTCCCTCCCTCCCTCCCTCCCTCCCTCCCTCCCTCCCTCCCTCCCTCCCTCCCTCCCTCCCTCCCTCCCTCCCTCCCTCCCTCCCTCCCTCCCTCTATCCCTCTTTCCCTCTTTCCCTCCATCCCTCCATCCATCCCTCCCTCTATACATCCCTCCCTCCCTCCTTTGCTCTGGCAGGAATAAAATATTAATCCAATCAGATGAATTAATGAATAATGTTCACGTGTGTTTAAAAAAAAAGGCAGACCTGGGAGTTGATTGATTTGCTGTGGAGCTTTAATCTTGTAGATAGTGCTACTCCCTCTTCCCATCTGTTATTCTATGGCTGAAGGATGTGAGCCATACGTTTAAAGCCAGCAGTTAGGAAGGGAACGGCCTAACGAGGTAAAGAGATCTGATACAGTTAGGTAGGGAACAGCCTAACGAGGTAAAGAGATCTGATACAGTTAGGTAGGGAACGGCCTAACGAGGTAAAGAGATATGATACAGTTAGGTAGGGAATGGCCTAACGAGGTAAAGAGATCTGATACAGTTAGGTAGGGAACGGCCTAACGAGGTAAAGAGATATGATACAGTTAGGTAGGGAATGGCCTAACGAGGTAAAGAGATCTGATACAGTTAGGTAGGGAACGGCCTAACGAGGTAAAGAGATATGATACAGTTAGGTAGGGAATGGCCTAACGAGGTAAAGAGATCTGATACAGTTAGGTAGGGAACGGCCTAACGAGGTAAAGAGATATGATACAGTTAGGTAGGGAATAGCCTAACGAGGTAAAGTTTGATACAGTTAGGTAGGGAACAGCCTAACGAGGTAAAGAGATATGATACAGTTAGGTAGGGAATGGCCTAACGAGGTAAAGAGATATGATACAGTTAGGTAGGGAACGGCCTAACGAGGTAAAGTTTGATACAGTTAGGTAGGGAACGGCCTAACGAGGTAAAGTTTGATATAGTTAGGCAGGGATCGGCCTAACGAGGTAAAGTTTGATACAGTTAGGTAGGGAACGGCCTAACGAGGTAAAGAGATATGATACAGTTAGGTAAGGAATGGCCTAACGAGGTAAAGAGATATGATACAGTTAGGTAGGGTACGGCCTAACGAGGTAAAGTTTGATACAGTTAGGTAGGGAATGGCCTAACGAGGTAAAGAGATCTGATACAGTTAGATAGGGTACGGCCTAACGAGGTAAAGTTTGATACAGTTAGGTAGGGAACGGCCTAACGAGGTAAAGTTTGGTACAGTTAGGTAGGGAACGGCCTAACGAGGTAAAGTTTGGTACAGTTAGGTAGGGAACGGCCTAATGAGGTAAAGAGATATGATACAGTTAGGTAGGGAAAGGCCTAACGAGGTAAAGAGATCTGATACAGTTAGTTAGGGAACGGCCTAACGAGGTAAAGTTCGGTACAGTTAGGCAGGGAGCGACCTAACGAGGTAAAGTTTGATACAGTTAGGTAGGGAACGGCCTAACGAGTTTGATACACAACGTCTGCCTCTTTTGTAACCGGTCGAGGACTGAGACGAAGGTCCGTGGTTGAGACGAGGGGCCCGTGGTTGAGACGAGGGGCCCGTGGATGAGACGAAGGTCCGTGGTTGAGACGAAGGTCGTGGTTGAGACGAAGGTCCGTGGTTGAGACGAAGGTCCGTGGTTGGAACGAAGGTCCGTGGTTGAGACGAAGGTCCGTGGTTGAGACGAAGGTCCGTGGTTGAGACGAAGGTCCGTGGTTGAGACGAAGGTCCGTGGTTGAGACGAAGGTCCGTGGTTGAGGCGAAGGTCCGTGGTTGAGACGAAGGTCCGTGGTTGAGACGAAGGTCCTTATTTGAGATGAAGGTCCGTGGTTGAGATGAAGGTCCGTGGTTGAGATGAAGGTCTGTGGTTGAGACGAAGGTCCGTGGTTGAGACGAAGGTCGTGGTTGAGAAGACGGTCGTGGTTGAGACGAAGGTCCGTGGTTGAGACGAAGGTCCGTGGTTGAGACGAAGGTCAGTGGTTGAGACGAAGGTCCGTGGTTGAGACGAAGGACGTGGTTGAGACGAAGGTCCGTGGTTGAGACGAAGGTCCGTGGTTGAGATGAAGGTACGTGGTTGAGACGAAGGTCCTTATTTGAGACGAAGGTACGTGGTTGAGACGAAGGTCCGTGGTTGAGACGAAGGTCCGTGGTTGAGACGAAGGTCCTTATTTGAGACGAAGGTCTGTGGTTGAGACGAAGGTCCGTGGTTGAGACGAAGGTCCGTGTTTGAGACGAGGGGCCCGTGGTTGAGATGAAGGTCCGTGGTTGAGGCGAAGGTCCGTGGTTGAGACGAAGGTCGTGGTTGAGACAAAGGTCCGTGGTTGAGACGAAGGTCCGTGGTTGAGACGAAGGTCGTCGTTGAGACGAAGGTCCGTGGTTGAGACGAAGGTCGTGGTTGAGACGAAGGTCCGTGGTTGAGACGACGGTCCGTGGTTGAGACGAAGGTACGTGGTTGAGACAAAGGTCCGTGGTTGAGACGAAGGTCGTGTTTGAGACAAAGGTCTGTGGTTGAGACGAAGGTCCGTGGTTGAGACGAAGGTCGTGGTTGAGACGAAGGTCCGTGGTTGAGACGAAGGTCGTGGTTGAGACGAAGGTCCGTGGTTGAGACGAAGGTCCGTGGTTGAGACGAAGGTACGTGGTTGAGACGAAGGTCCGTGGTTGAGACGAAGGTACGTGGTTGAGACGAAGGTACGTGGTTGAGACGAAGGTCCGTGGTTGAGACGAAGGTACGTGGTTGAGACGAAGGTACATATGATCATTCATTTAAATCAACATTTGTTTACTTCACTTCTAAAATGATTCATTAAAAAAATAGCATTTCTCACATTGTGTTGCCATAACACCTTCATATAACAAGATTAAGTCAAATAAATGGAATTGCACCATTTGTGGCACCATGTACAGGGTGTAGGGGAGTGTGAGACAGTGTGTAGGGGAGTGTGAGACAGTGTGTAGGGGAGTGTGAGACAGTATGTAAGGGAGTTTGAGACAGTGTGTAAGGGAGTATGAGACAGTGTGTTAGGGAGTGTGAGACAGTGTGTAGGGGAGTAAGAGACAGTGTGAGACAGTGTGTAGGGGAGTGTGAGACAGTGTGTAGGGGAGTGTGAGACAGTGTGTGAGACAGTGTGTAGAGGAGTGTGGGACAGTGTGTAGGGGAGATGAGACAGTGTGTAAGGGAGTGTGAGACAGTTTGCAGGGGAGTGTGAGACAGTGTGTAAGGGAGTGTGTGACAGTGTGTAAGGGAGTGTGAGACAGTGTGAGACAGTGTGTAGGGGAGTGTGAGACAGTGTGTGAGACAGTGTGTAGTGGAGTGTGGGACAGTGTGTAAGGGAGTGTGAGACAGTGTGTAAGGGTGTGTGAGACAGTGTGTAAGGGAGTGTGAGACAGTGTGTAGGGGAGTGTGAGACAGTGTGTAGGGGAGTGTGAGACAGTGTGTAAGGGAGTGTGAGACAGTGTGTAGGGGAGTGTGAGACAGTGTGTAGGGGAGTGTGCGACAGTGTGTAGGGGAGTGTGAGACAGTGTGTAAGGGAGTGTGAGACAGTGTGTAGGGGAGTGTGAGACAGTGTGTAGGGAGGTGTGAGACAGTGTGTAGGGGAGTGTGAGACAGTGTGTAGTGGAGTGTGTGACAGTGTGTGAGACAGTGTGTAGGGGAGTGTGCGACAGTGTGTAAGGGAGTGTGAGACAGTGTGTGGGGGAGTGTGTAAGGGAGTGTGAGACAGTGTGTAGGGGAGATGAGACAGTGTGTAAGGGAGTGTGAGACAGTTTGTAGGGGAGTGTGAGACAGTGTGTAAGGGAGTGTGTGACAGTGTGTAGGGGGAGTGTGAGACACTGTGTAAGGGAGTGTGAGACAGTGTGTAGGGGAGTGTGAGACAGTGTGTAAGGGAGTGTGAGACAGTGTGTAAGGGAGTGTGAGACAGTGTGTAGGGGAGTGTGAGACAGTGTGTAGGGGAGTGTGAGACAGTGTGTAGGGGAGTGTGAGACAGTGTGAGACAGTGTGTAAGGGAGTGTGAGACAGTGTGTAGGGGAGTGTGCGACAGTGTGTAGGGGAGTGTGAGACAGTGTGTAAGGGAGTGTGAGACAGTGTGTAAGGGAGTGTGAGACAGTGTGTAGGGGAGTGTGAGACAGTGTGTAAGGGAGTGTGAGACAGTGTGTAGGGGAGTGTGAGACAGTGTGTAGGGGAGTGTGCGACAGTGTGTAGGGGAGTGTGAGACAGTGTGTAAGGGAGTGTGAGACAGTGTGTAGGGGAGTGTGAGACAGTGTGTAGGGAGGTGTGAGACAGTGTGTAGGGGAGTGTGAGACAGTGTGTAGTGGAGTGTGTGACAGTGTGTGAGACAGTGTGTAGGGGAGTGTGCGACAGTGTGTAAGGGAGTGTGAGACAGTGTGTGGGGAGTGTGTAAGGGAGTGTGAGACAGTGTGTAGGGGAGATGAGACAGTGTGTAAGGGAGTGTGAGACAGTTTGTAGGGGAGTGTGAGACAGTGTGTAAGGGAGTGTGTGACAGTGTGTAGGGGGAGTGTGAGACACTGTGTAAGGGAGTGTGAGACAGTGTGTAGGGGAGTGTGAGACAGTGTGTAAGGGAGTGTGAGACAGTGTGTAAGGGAGTGTGAGACAGTGTGTAGGGGAGTGTGAGACAGTGTGTAGGGGAGTGTGAGACAGTGTGTAGGGGAGTGTGAGACAGTGTGAGACAGTGTGTAAGGGAGTGTGAGACAGTGTGTAGGGGAGTGTGCGACAGTGTGTAGGGGAGTGTGAGACAGTGTGTAAGGGAGTGTGAGACAGTGTGTAAGGGAGTGTGAGACAGTGTGTAGGGGAGTGTGAGACAGTGTGTAAGGGAGTGTGAGACAGTGTGTAGGGGAGTGTGAGACAGTGTGTAGGGGAGTGTGCGACAGTGTGTAGGGGAGTGTGAGACAGTGTGTAAGGGAGTGTGAGACAGTGTGTAGGGGAGTGTGAGACAGTGTGTAGGGAGGTGTGAGACAGTGTGTAGGGGAGTGTGAGACAGTGTGTAGTGGAGTGTGTGACAGTGTGTGAGACAGTGTGTAGGGGAGTGTGCGACAGTGTGTAAGGGAGTGTGAGACAGTGTGTGGGGGAGTGTGTAAGGGAGTGTGAGACAGTGTGTAGGGGAGATGAGACAGTGTGTAAGGGAGTGTGAGACAGTTTGTAGGGGAGTGTGAGACAGTGTGTAAGGGAGTGTGTGACAGTGTGTAGGGGAGTGTGAGACACTGTGTAAGGGAGTGTGAGACAGTGTGTAGGGGAGTGTGAGACAGTGTGTAAGGGAGTGTGAGACAGTGTGTAAGGGAGTGTGAGACAGTGTGTAGGGGAGTGTGAGACAGTGTGTAGGGGAGTGTGAGACAGTGTGTAGGGGAGTGTGAGACAGTGTGAGACAGTGTGTAAGGGAGTGTGAGACAGTGTGTAGGGGAGTGTGCGACAGTGTGTAGGGGAGTGTGAGACAGTGTGTAAGGGAGTGTGAGACAGTGTGTAAGGGAGTGTGAGACAGTGTGTAGGGGAGTGTGAGACAGTCTGTAGGGGAGTGTGAGACACTGTGTAAGGGAGTGTGAGACAGTGTGTAGGGGAGTGTGAGACAGTGTGAGACAGTGTGTAAGGGAGTGTGAGACAGTGTGTAAGGGAGTGTGAGACCGTGTGTAAGGGAGTGTGAGACAGTGTGTAGGGGTGTGTGAGACAGTGTGTAGGGGAGTGTGAGACAGTGTGTAGGGGAGTGTGAGACAGTGTGAGACAGTGTGTAAGGGAGTGTGAGACAGTGTGTAGGGGAGTGTGAGACAGTGTGTAGGGGAGTGTGCGACAGTGTGTAGGGGAGTGTGAGACAGTGTGTAAGGGAGTGTGAGACTGTGTGTAAGGGAGTGTGAGACAGTGTGTAGGGGTGTGTGAGACAGTGTGTAGGGGAGTGTGTAAGGGAGTGTGAGACAGTGTGTAGGGGAGTGTGAGACAGTGTGTAGGGGAGTGTGCGACAGTGTGTAGGGGAGTGTGTGACAGTGTGTAAGGGAGTGTGAGACAGTGTGCAGGGGAGTGTGAGACAGTGTGTAAGGGAGTGTGAGACAGTGAGGTCGTTAGCGGAGGCATCACTTTAGTACCGCCATCAGAGAGACATCAGAGAGACATCAGAGAGTGACATGTTGTCGTGACATACTGTGGTGACATGTTGTGGTGACATACTGTGGTGACATACTGTGGTGACATGTTGTGGTGACATACTGTGGTGACATACTGTGGTGACATACTGTGGTGACATATTGTGGTGACATGTTGTGGTGACATGTTGTGGTGACATACTGTGGTGACATACTGTGGTGACATGTTGTGGTGACATACTGTGGTGACATACTGTGGTGACATACTGTGGTGACATACTGTGGTGACATACTGTGGTAACATACTGTGTTGACATGTTGTGGTGACATACTGTGGTAACATACTGTGGTGATATGTTGTGGTGACATGTTGTGGTGACATGCTGTGGTGACATGTTGTGGTGAAATACTGTGGTAACATACTGTGGTAACATACTGTGGTAACATACTGTGTTGACATGTTGTGGTGACATACTGTGGTAACATACTGTGGTAACATACTGTGGTGTGTTGACAATGGATGCCTCAGAACAATGTTCTTGCCTATATCTTCCTCCCTTTCTGTCTATCCTCGGAAACCTGATGAAAGGCAACAGCAGTGACGAGGGAATGGGAATATCATATTGAAAAGGTGAATCAGATTTTTCCAGAGAGGGTCCTCTTCAGACAGACAACTCTCCCAACAGACGTGTCAGAACGTCGCAATTCCTAACCAAAGTTTGCAGACAAAACCTTTGACTGTGGTTTTAGTAAAGATAGTTGATGCACTAGCGAAATGCAGTCATTAAAAATAACCTCTCTTTCATCTTGATATCTACATCCCCCCGGTAACAAAATAGTAGCTGTCTCTCTCTTACCGCTCTCCATCTCTCTCTCTCGCTGTCTCCATCGCTCTCTGTCTCTCTCTATCGCTCTCTGTCTCTCTCTATCGCTCTCTGTCTCTCTCTATCGCTCTCTGTCTCTCTCTCTGTCTCTCTCTATCGCTCTCTGTCTCTCTCTCTGTCTCTCTCGCTCTCTGTCTCTCTCTCTCTCTCTCTCTCTCTCTCTCTCTCTCTCTCTCTGTCTCTCTCGCTCCATCTCTCTCTCTCTCTCTCTCTCTCTCTCTCTCTCTCTCTCTCTGTCTCTCGCTCTCTCTCACTCTCTCTCTCTCTCTCTCTCGCTCTCTCTCGCTCTCCGTCTCTCTCTCGCCGTCTCTCGCTCTCTGTCTCTCGCTCTCTGTCTCTCGCTCTCCATCTCTCTCTCTCGCTGTCTCTATCGCTCTCCATCTCTCTCTCTCGCTGTCTCTCTCTCTCGCTCTCTCTCGCTCTCTCTCTCTCGCTCTCTCTCGCTCTCCGTCTCTCTCTCTCGCTCTCTGTCTCTCGCTCTCTGTCTCTCGCTCTGCGTCTCTCTCGCTCTCTGTCTCGCTCGCGCTCTCCATATCTCTCTCGCTCTCCGTATCTCTCTCTTGCTCTCTCTCTCTCTCGCTCTCTGTCTCTCTCGCTCTCTGTCTCTCTCGCTCTCCGTCTCTCTCTCGCTCCCCATCTCTCTCTCGCTCTCCGTCTCTCTCTCTCGCTCTCTGTCTCTCTTGCTCTCTGTCTCTCTCGCTCCCCATCTCTCTCTCGCTCTCCGTCTCTCTCTCTCGCCCCCTGTCTCTCCTGCTCTCTGTCTCTCTCGCTCTCCATCTCGCTCTCGCTCACCATCTCTCTCTCAATTAAATTCAAAGGGCTTTATTGGTATGGGAAACATATTTTAAACATTGCCATAGCAAGTGAAATAAACAATAATAATGTACAGTAAACATTACACACACAGATTCTTACAAAAGAATAAAGACATTACAAATGTCATATTATGTCTATATATATATATAGTGTTGTAACGATGTTCAAATAGTTAAAGTACAAAAAGCAAAAAATAAAAATAAATGATTTATGGGTTGTATTTACAATGGTGTTTGTTCTTCCCTGGGGGCCCTTTTCCTGTGGCAAAAGGTCACAAATCTTGCTGCAGTGATGGCACAATGTGGTATTTCACTCAATAGATATGGGAGTTTATCAAAATTAGATTGGTTTTGGAATTCTTTTCAGGTCTGTGTAATCTGAGGGAATTAGTTTTCTCGAATTTGGTCATACATTGGGCAGCAGGTTAGGAACTGCAGCTCAGTTTCCACCTCATTTTGTGGACAGTGAGCACATAGCCTGTCTTCTCTTGAGAGCCAGGTCTGCCTATGGTGGCCTTTCTCAATAGCAAGGCTATGCTCACTGTGTCTGTACATAGTCAAAGCTTTCCTTAATTTTGGGTCAATCACAGCAGTCATATATTCTGCTACTGTGTACTCTCTGATTAGAGCCAAATAGCATTCTAGTTGGCTCAGTTTTTTTGCTTATTTCTTTCAAGTAATTATATTTTTGTTTCTCATGCTTTGGTTGGGTCTAATTGTGTTGCTCTCCTGGGGCTCTGCAGGGTCTGTTTGTGTTTGTCAACAGAGCCCCAGGACCAGCTTGCTTAGGGGACTCTTCTCCAGGTTTATCTCTCTGTAGGTGACGGCTTTGTTATGGAAGATTTGGGAACCGCTTCCTTTTAGGTGGTTATAGAATTTAACGGCTCTTTTCTGGAGTTTGATAATTAGCGGGTGTCGACCTAATTCTGCTCTGCTCTATTTGGTGTTTCACGTTGTAAAATCTCTCTCTCTTTCTCTCGCCCTCTCTCAGCCATCTGTTTTGGTTTCAGCTTAAGCGATTAACGTTACAACAGTGAAGCACTGTTTCAGGGCTCACTTTAAAACTCCAGGCTTTGTCTTCATCAAAATACCAGCTAATTTTTTGCCCCAAAATCCCTGGGCTATGGAATGTCTACTTAAGGTATTTACATATACACATTCACACAGTAATAAACACAGAGGTTCACACACTCACACGCAGCTCTAAAGGGAAATCTGGGTCAGCAAGGCATCTCAGTCAGCTGAAAAAAAAATGTCATGAGTAGGCTGGCTGACTAAAACTAAAAGATTCTGCTGCTCTGTCATTGGCTACTTTAATCCCATTGAAGTCATTTGAGGAGGGGAACAAGGCCGGATTGGCATTCAGGAGAGAACCTCAGGACCAAACTCAATGAGGAGAAGAAACTAACGTCTGTGGGTGTGGTGTAGGGTTTGGTTGGAGCAAGGAGTCTGGCAACTACATGAATGTGCCGTACTTTATACTGTCTTGCAAAATAATTCATCCCCCTTGGCGTTTTTCCTATTTTGTTGCATTGCAACCTGTAATTTAAATTGATTTTTATTTGGATTTCATGTAATGGACACACACAAAATAGTTTAAATTGGTGAAGTGAAATTGAAAAAGTTACTTGTTTCAAAAAAAATAACGGAAAAGTGGTGTGTGCGTCTGTATTCACCTCCTTTGCTAGCAGCACCATGAAGACCAAGGAGCTCTCCAAACAGGTCAGGGACAAAGTTGTGGAGAAGTACAGATCAGGGTTGGGTTATAAACATCCCACGGAGCACCATTAGATCCACTATTAAAAAATGGAAAGAATATGGCCCCACAACAAACCTGCCAAGAGAGGGCCGTCCACCAAAACTCAAGGACCAGGCAAGGAGGCCATTAATCAGAGAGGAAACAAAGAGACCAAAGATAAACCTGGAGTATCTGTCCATAGGACCACCTTAAATCAAATCAAATGTTATTGTATTTGTCACATACACATGGTTAGCAGATGTTAATGCGAGTGTAGCGAAATGCTTGTGCTTCTAGTTCCGACAATGCAGTAATAACCAACGAGTAATCTAACCTAACAATTCCAAAACTACTACCTTATAGACACAAGTGTAAAGGGATAAAGAATATGTACATAAAGATATATGAATGAGTGATGGTACAGAGCGGCATAGGCAAGATGCAGTAGATGGTATCGAGTACAGTATATACATATGAGATGAGTAATGTAGGGTATGTAAACATTATATTAAGTGTCATTGTTTAAAGTGACTAGTGATACATTTTTTACATGTATGGCAGCAGCCACTCAATGTTAGTGGTGGCTGTTTAACAGTCTGATGGCCTTGAGATAGAAGCTGTTTTTCAGTCTCTCGGTCCCAGCTTTGATGCACCTGTACTGACCTCGCCTTCTGGATGATAGCGGGTTGAACAGGCAGTGGCTCGGGTGGTTGTTGTCTTTGATGATCTATTTGACCTTCCTGTGACATCGGGTGGTGTAGGTGTCCTGGAGGGCAGGTAGTTTGCCCCCGGTGATGCGTTGTGCAGACCTCACTACCCTCTGGAGAGCCTTACGGTTGTGGGCGGAGCAGTTGCCGTACCAGGCGGTGATACAGCTCGACAGGATGCTCTCGATTGTGCATCTGTAGAAGTTTGTGAGTGCTTTTGGTGACAAGCCAAATTTCTTCAGCCTCCTGAGGTTGAAGAGACGCTGCTGCACCTTCTTCACCACGCTGTGTGTGTGGGTGGACCAATTCAGTTTGTCCGTGATGTGTACGCCAAGGAACTTAAAACGTCCTAAAACGTTCTACCCTCTCCACTACTGCCCCATCGATGTGGATAGGGTGTGTTCCCTCTGCTGTTTCCTGAAGTCCACAATCATCTCTTTTGTTTTGTTGACATTGAGTGTGAGGTTATTTTCCTGACACCACACTCTGACGGCCATCACCTCCTCCCTGTAGGCCGTATCGTCGTTGTTGGTAATCAAGCCTTTAAGCTGTACACTCCACAGAGCTGGGCTTTATAGAAGAGTAAAAAAGGCATTGTTTAAAGAAAATAATAAGCAAACACGTTTGATGTTCGCCAAAAGGCATGTGGGAGACTCCCCAAACATATGGAAGAAGGTACTCTGGTCAGATGAGACTAAAATGTGGCTTTTTGGCTGTAAGGAAAATGCTATGTCTGGCGCAAACCCAACACCCCTCATCACCCCGAGAACACTATCCTTACAGTGAAGCATGGTGGTGCCAGCATCATGCTGTGGGGATGTTTTTCAACAGCAGGGACTGGGAAACTGGTCAGAATTGAAGGAGCCATGGATGGCGCTAAATGCAGAGAAATTCTTGAGAGAGACCTGTTTCAGTCTTCCAGAGATTTAAGACTGGGACGGAGGTTCACCTTCGAGCAGGACAATGGCCCTAAGCATACTGCTAAAGCAACACTCGACTGGTTTAAGGGGAAACATTTAAATGTCTTGGAATGGCCTAGTCAAAGCCCAGACCTCAATCCAAATGAGTATCTGTGTCTTGTATGACTTAAAGATTGCTGTACACCAGCTGAACCCCATCCAACCGGAAGGAGCTGGAGCATTTTGCCTTGAAGCATGTGAAAAATCCCAGTGGCTAGATGTGAGCTTTATCCCTACACAGCTTTATCCCAACAGGGCTTTATCCCTACACAGCTTTATCCCAACAGGGCTTTATCCCCACACAGCTTTATCCCAACAGGGCTTTATCCCCACACAGCTTTATCCCTAGAGAGCTTTATCCCTAGAGAGCTTTATCCCTAGAGAGCTTTATCCCTAGAGAGCTTTATCCCCACACAGCTTTATCCCTAGAGAGCTTTATCCCTAGAGAGCTTTATCCCTAGAGAGCTTTATCCCCACAGAGCTTTATCCCTAGAGAGCTTTATCCCCACAGAGCTTTATCCCCACACAGCTTTATCCCCACACAGCTTTATCCCTAGAGAGCTTTATCCCCACACAGCTTTATCCCTAGAGAGCTTTATCCCCACAGAGCTTTATCCCTACAGAGCTTTATCCCCACAGAGCTTTATCCCCACACAGCTTTATCCCCACAGAGCTTTATCCTAACAGAGCTTTATCCCCACACAGCTTTATCCCAAGAGAGCTTTATCCCTAGAGAGCTTTATCCCTAGAGAGCTTTATCCCCACACAGCTTTATCCCTAGAGAGCTTTATCCCTAGAGAGCTTTATCCCTAGAGAGCTTTATCCCCACACAGCTTTATCCCTAGAGAGCTTTATCCCTAGAGAGCTTTATCCCTAGAGAGCTTCATCCCCACACAGCTTTATCCTAACAGAGTTTTATCCCCACACAGCTTTATCCCAACAGGGCTTTATCCCCACAGAGCTTTATCCCCACACAGCTTTATCCCTAGAGAGCTTTATCCCCACACAGCTTTATTTACCCCACAGAGATACCTAGAGCTTTATCCCCACAGAGCTTTATCCCCACACAGCTTTATCCCCACACAGCTTTATCCCTAGAGAGCTTTATCTCCACACAGCTTTATCCCTAGAGAGCTTTATCCCCACACAGCTTTATCCCTAGAGAGCTTTATCCCCACACAGCTTAATCCCTAGAGATCCTAGCTTTATCCCTGTATCCCTAGAGAGCTGTATCCCTAGAGAGCTGTATCCCTAGAGAGCTGTATCCCTAGAGAGCTGTATCCCTAGAGAGCTTTATCCCTAGAGAGCTGTATCCCTAGAGAGCTGTATCCCTAGAGAGCTTTATCCCTAGAGAGCTGTATCCCTAGAGAGCTGTATCCCTAGAGAGCTTTATCCCTACAGAGCTTTATCCCCACAGAGCTTTATCCCCACAGAGCTTTATCCCCACAGAGCTTAATATTAAGCTCTGTGGGGCTAAGCTCTGTGTTCATTTTGCTACAGTAGAGTACTTTACCAGATCCTATATACTGTAGTCTAGTCACTTCAGAGTGTATTAATATTCCTACAGTAGAGTACTTTACCAGATCCTATATACTGTAGTCTAGTCCCTACAGACTGTGTTCATATTGCTACAGTAGAGTACTTTACCAGATCCTATATACTGTAGTCTAGTCCCTTCAGAGTGTATTAATATTCCTACAGTAGAGTACTTTACCAGATCCTATATACTGTAGTCTAGTCCCTACAGACTGTGTTCATTGCTACAGTAGAGTACTACAGATCCTATATACTGAGTCTAGTCCCTTTACCAGATCCTATATACTGTAGTCTAGTCCCTTCAGAGTGTATTAATATTCCTACAGTAGAGTACTTTAGCAGATCCTATATACTGTAGTCTAGTCCCTACAGACTGTGTTCATATTCCTACAGTAGAGTACTTTACCAGATCCTATATACTGTAGTCTAGTCCCTACAGACTGTGTTCATATTCCTACAGTAGAGTACTTTACCAGATCCTATATACTGTAGTCTAGTCCCTACAGAGTGTATTAATATTCCTACAGTAGAGTACTTTACCAGATCCTATATACTGTAGTCTAGTCCCTACAGACTGTGTTCATATTGCTACAGTAGAGTACTTTACCAGATCCTATATACTGTAGTCTAGTCCCTTCAGACTGTGTATTAATATTCCTACAGTAGAGTACTTTACCAGATCCTATATACTGTAGTCTAGTCCCTTCAGACTGTGTTCATATTGCTACAGTAGAGTACTTTACCAGATCCTATATACTGTAGTCTAGTCCTTACAGACTGTGTTCATATTCCTACAGTAGAGTACCTAACCAGTATCCTGTATACTGTAGTCTAGTCCCTTCAGAGTGTATTAATATTCCTACAGTAGAGTACTTTACCAGATCCTATATACTGTAGTCTAGTCCCTACAGACTGTGTTCATATTGCTACAGTAGAGTACTTTACCAGATCCTATATACTGTAGTCTAGTCCCTACAGACTGTGTTCATATTGCTACAGTAGAGTACTTTACCAGATCCTATATACTGTAGTCTAGTCCCTTCAGAGTGTATTAATATTCCTACAGTAGAGTACTTTAGCAGATCCTATATACTGTAGTCTAGTCCCTACAGAGTGTATTAATATTCCTACAGTAGAGTACTTTAGCAGATCCTATATACTGTAGTCTAGTCCCTACAGACTGTGTTCATATTGCTACAGTAGAGTACTTTACCAGATCCTATATACTGTAGTCTAGTCCTTACAGACTGTGTTCATATTGCTACAGTAGAGTACCTAACCAGATCCTATATACTGTAGTCTAGTCCCTTCAGAGTGTATTAATATTCCTACAGTAGAGTACTTTACCAGATCCTATATACTGTAGTCTAGTCCCTACAGACTGTGTTCATATTGCTACAGTAGAGTACCTAACCAGATCCTATATACTGTAGTCTAGTCCCTTCAGAGTGTATTAATATTCCTACAGTAGAGTACTTTACCAGATCCTATATACTGTAGTCTAGTCCCTTCAGAGTGTATTAATATTCCTACAGTAGAGTACTTTAGCAGATCCTATATACTGTAGTCTAGTCCCTACAGACTGTGTTCATATTGCTACAGTAGAGTACTTTACCAGATCCTATATACTGTAGTCTAGTCCCTTCAGAGTGTATTAATATTCCTACAGTAGAGTACTTTACCAGATCCTATATACTGTAGTCTAGTCCCTTCAGAGTGTATTAATATTCCTACAGTAGAGTACTTTACCAGATCCTATATAGTGTAGTCTAGTCCCTACAGACTGTGTTCATATTGCTACAGTAGAGTACCTAACCAGATCCTATATACTGTAGTCTAGTCCCTTCAGAGTGTATTAATATTCCTACAGTAGATTACTTTACCAGATCCTATATACTGTAGTCTAGTCCCTTCAGAGTGTATTAATATTCCTACAGTAGAGTACTTTAGCAGATCCTATATACTGTAGTCTAGTCCTTACAGACTGTGTTCATATTGCTACAGTAGAGTACCTAACCAGATCCTATATACTGTAGTCTAGTCCCTTCAGAGTGTATTAATATTCCTACAGTAGAGTACTTTACCAGATCCTATATACTGTAGTCTAGTCCCTACAGACTGTGTTCATATTGCTACAGTAGAGTACTTTAGCAGATCCTATATACTGTAGTCTAGTCCCTACAGACTGTGTTCATATTGCTACAGTAGAGTACCTAACCAGATCCTATATACTGTAGTCTAGTCCCTACAGACTGTGTTCATATTGCTACAGTAGAGTACTTTAGCAGATCCTATATACTGTAGTCTAGTCCCTACAGACTGTGTTCATATTCCTACAGTAGAGTACTTTACCAGATCCTATATACTGTAGTCTAGTCCCTACAGAGTGTATTAATATTCCTACAGTAGAGTACTTTACAGATCCTATATACTGTAGTCTAGTCCCTACAGACTGTGTTCATATTGCTACAGTAGAGTACTTAACCAGATCCTATATACTGTAGTCTAGTCCCTTCAGAGTGTATTAATATTCCTACAGTAGAGTACTTTAGCAGATCCTATATACTGTAGTCTAGTCCCTACAGACTGTGTTCATATTGCTACAGTAGAGTACTTTACCAGATCCTATATACTGTAGTCTAGTCCCTTCAGAGTGTATTAATATTCCTACAGTAGAGTACTTTACCAGATCCTATATACTGTAGTCTAGTCCCTACAGACTGTGTTCATATTGCTACAGTAGAGTACTTTAGCAGATCCTATATACTGTAGTCTAGTCCCTACAGACTGTGTTCATATTGCTACAGTAGAGTACCTAACCAGATCCTATATACTGTAGTCTAGTCCCTACAGACTGTGTTCATATTGCTACAGTAGAGTACTTTAGCAGATCCTATATACTGTAGTCTAGTCCCTACAGACTGTGTTCATATTCCTACAGTAGAGTACTTTACCAGATCCTATATACTGTAGTCTAGTCCCTACAGAGTGTATTAATATTCCTACAGTAGAGTACTTTACCAGATCCTATATACTGTAGTCTAGTCCCTACAGACTGTGTTCATATTGCTACAGTAGAGTACCTAACCAGATCCTATATACTGTAGTCTAGTCCCTTCAGAGTGTATTAATATTCCTACAGTAGATTACTTTACCAGATCCTATATACTGTAGTCTAGTCCCTTCAGAGTGTGTTAATATTCCTACAGTAGAGTACTTTACCAGATCCTATATACTGTGGTCTAGTCCCTATAGACTGTGTTCATAATGCTACAGTAGAGTACTTTACCAGATCCTATATACTGTAGTCTAGTCCCTTCAGACTGTGTTCATATTGCTACAGTAGAGTACCTAACCAGATCCTATATACTGTAGTCTAGTCCCTTCAGACTGTGTTCATATTGCTACAGTAGAGTACCTAACCAGATCCTATATACTGTAGTCTAGTCCCTTCAGACTGTGTTCATATTGCTACAGTAGAGTACTTTACCAGATCCTATATACTGTAGTCTAGTCCCTACAGACTGTGTTCATATTCCTACAGTAGAGTACCTAACCAGATCCTATATACTGTAGTCTAGTCCCTACAGACTGTGTTCATATTGCTACAGTAGAGTACTTTAGCAGATCCTATATACTGTAGTCTAGTCCCTACAGACTGTGTTCATATTGCTACAGTAGAGTACTTTAGCAGATCCTATATACTGTAGTCTAGTCCCTACAGACTGTGTTCATATTGCTACAGTAGAGTACCTAACCAGATCCTGTATACTGTAGTCTAGTCCCTTACAGACTGTGTTCATATTGCTACAGTAGAGTACTTTACCAGATCCTATATACTGTAGTCTAGTCCTTACAGACTGTGTTCATATTGCTACAGTAGAGTACTAACCAGATCCTATATACTGTAGTCTAGTCCTTACAGACTGTGTTCATATTGCTACAGTAGAGTACTTTACCAGTATCCTATATACTGTAGTCTAGTCCCTACAGACTGTGTTCATATTGCTACAGTAGAGTACTTTAGCAGATCCTATATACTGTAGTCTAGTCCCTACAGACTGTGTTCATATTGCTACAGTAGAGTACTTTACCAGATCCTATATACTGTAGTCTAGTCCCTACAGACTGTGTTCATATTGCTACAGTAGAGTACCTAACCAGATCCTATATACTGTAGTCTAGTCCCTACAGACTGTGTTCATATTGCTACAGTAGAGTACCTAACCAGATCCTATATACTGTAGTCTAGTCCTTACAGACTGTGTTCATATTGCTACAGTAGAGTACTTTACCAGATCCTATATACTGTAGTCTAGTCCCTTCAGACTGTGTTCATATTGCTACAGTAGAGTACTTTAGCAGATCCTATATACTGTAGTCTAGTCCCTACAGACTGTGTTCATATTGCTACAGTAGAGTACTTTACCAGATCCTATATACTGTAGTCTAGTCCCTTCAGAGTGTATTAATATTCCTACAGTAGAGTACTTTACCAGATCCTATATACTGTAGTCTAGTCCCTTCAGAGTGTATTAATATTCCTACAGTAGAGTACTTTAGCAGATCCTATATACTGTAGTCTAGTCCCTACAGACTGTGTTCATATTCCTACAGTAGAGTACCTTACCAGATCCTATATACTGTAGTCTAGTCCTTACAGACTGTGTTCATATTGCTACAGTAGAGTACTTTACCAGATCCTATATACTGTAGTCTAGTCCCTTACAGACTGTATTCATATTGCTACAGTAGAGTACTTTACCAGATCCTATATACTGTAGTCTAGTCCTTACAGACTGTGTTCATATTGCTACAGTAGAGTACCTAACCAGTATCCTTTATACTGTAGTCTAGTCCTTACAGACTGTGTTCATATTCCTACAGTAGAGTACCTAACCAGTATCCTATATACTGTAGTCTAGTCCTTACAGACTGTGTTCATATTCCTACAGTAGAGTACCTAACCAGATCCTATATACTGTAGTCTAGTCCCTACAGACTGTGTTCATATTGCTACAGTAGAGTACTTTAGCAGATCCTATATACTGTAGTCTAGTCCCTTACAGACTGTGTTCATATTGCTACAGTAGAGTACTTTACCAGATCCTATATACTGTAGTCTAGTCCCTACAGACTGTGTTCATATTGCTACAGTAGAGTACTTTAGCAGATCCTATATACTGTAGTCTAGTCCTTACAGACTGTGTTCATATTGCTACAGTAGAGTACTTTACCAGATCCTATATACTGTAGTCTAGTCCTTACAGACTGTGTTCATATTGCTACAGTAGAGTACCTAACCAGTATCCTATATACTGTAGTCTAGTCCTTACAGACTGTGTTCATATTGCTACAGTAGAGTACCTAACCTGATCCTATATACTGTAGTCTAGTCCTTACAGACTGTGTTCATATTGCTACAGTAGAGTACCTGACCAGATCCTATATACTGTAGTCTAGTCCTTACAGACTGTGTTCATATTGCTACAGTAGAGTACTTTACCAGATCCTATATACTGTAGTCTAGTCCTTACAGACTGTGTTCATATTGCTACAGTAGAGTACTTTAGCAGATCCTATATACTGTAGTCTAGTCCCTACAGACTGTGTTCATATTGCTACAGTAGAGTACTTTACCAGATCCTATATACTGTAGTCTAGTCCTTACAGACTGTGTTTCATATTGCTACAGTAGAGTACTTTACCAGATCCTATATACTGTAGTCTAGTCCTTACAGACTGTGTTCATATTGCTACAGTAGAGTACCTAACCAGATCCTATATACTGTAGTCTAGTCCTTACAGACTGTGTTCATATTGCTACAGTAGAGTACTTTACCAGATCCTATATACTGTAGTCTAGTCCCTACAGACTGTGTTCATATTGCTACAGTAGAGTACCTGAGCAGATCCTATATACTGTAGTCTAGTCCTTACAGACTGTGTTCATATTGCTACAGTAGAGTACTTTAGCAGATCCTATATACTGTAGTCTAGTCCCTACAGAGTGTGTTCATATTGCTACAGTAGAGTACCTAACCAGATCCTATATACTGTAGTCTAGTCCTTACAGACTGTGTTCATATTGCTACAGTAGAGTACCTAACCAGTATCCTATATACTGTAGTCTAGTCCTTACAGACTGTGTTCATATTGCTACAGTAGAGTACTTTACCAGATCCTATATACTGTAGTCTAGTCCTTACAGACTGTGTTCATATTGCTACAGTAGAGTACTTTAGCAGATCCTATTTACTGTAGTCTAGTCCCTACAGACTGTGTTCATATTGCTACAGTAGAGTACTTTACCAGATCCTATATACTGTAGTCTAGTCCCTTCAGAGTGTATTAATATTCCTACAGTAGAGTACTTTACCAGATCCTATATACTGTAGTCTAGTCCCTTCAGAGTGTATTAATATTCCTACAGTAGAGTACTTTAGCAGATCCTATATACTGTAGTCTAGTCCCTACAGACTGTGTTCATATTGCTACAGTAGAGTACCTAACCAGATCCTATATACTGTAGTCTAGTCCTTACAGAGTGTGTTCATATTGCTACAGTAGAGTACTTTACCAGATCCTATATACTGTAGTCTAGTCCTTACAGACTGTGTTCATATTGCTACAGTAGAGTACTTTACCAGATCCTATATACTGTAGTCTAGTCCTTACAGACTGTGTTCATATTGCTACAGTAGAGTACCTAACCAGTATCCTTTATACTGTAGTCTAGTCCTTACAGACTGTGTTCATATTCCTACAGTAGAGTACCTAACCAGTATCCTATATACTGTAGTCTAGCCCTTACAGACTGTGTTCATATTCCTACAGTAGAGTACCTAACCAGTATCCTATATACTGTAGTCTAGTCCCTACAGACTGTGTTCATATTGCTACAGTAGAGTACTTTACCAGATCCTATATACTGTAGTCTAGTCCTTACAGACTGTGTTCATATTGCTACAGTAGAGTACTTTACCAGTATCCTATATACTGTAGTCTAGTCCCTACAGACTGTGTTCATATTGCTACAGTAGAGTACTTTAGCAGATCCTATATACTGTAGTCTAGTCCCTACAGACTGTGTTCATATTGCTACAGTAGAGTACTTTACCAGATCCTATATACTGTAGTCTAGTCCTTACAGACTGTGTTCATATTGCTACAGTAGAGTACCTAACCAGTATCCTATATACTGTAGTCTAGTCCCTACAGACTGTGTTCATATTGCTACAGTAGAGTACTTTACCAGATCCTATATACTATAGTCTAGTCCCTTCAGAGTGTATTAATATTCCTACAGTAGAGTACTTTACCAGATCCTATATACTGTAGTCTAGTCCCTTCAGAGTGTATTAATATTCCTACAGTAGAGTACTTTAGCAGATCCTATATACTGTAGTCTAGTCCCTACAGAGTGTGTTCATATTCCTACAGTAGAGTACTTTACCAGATCCTATATACTGTAGTCTAGTCCTACAGACTGTGTTCATATTGCTACAGTAGAGTACTTTACCAGATCCTATATACTGTAGTCTAGTCCCTACAGACTGTGTTCATATTCTACAGTAGAGTACTTTACCAGATCCTATATACTGTAGTCTAGTCCCTGACTGTGTTCATATTGCTACAGTAGAGTACTTTACCAGATCCTATATACTGTAGTCTAGTCCTTACAGACTGTGTTCATATTGCTACAGTAGAGTACTTTACAGATCCTATATACTGTAGTCTAGTCCCTTCAGAGTGTATTAATATTCCTACAGTAGAGTACTTTACAGATCCTATATACTGTAGTCTAGTCCCTACAGACTGTGTTCATATTGCTACAGTAGAGTACTTTACCAGATCCTATATACTGTAGTCTAGTCCCTTCAGAGTGTATTAATATTCCTACAGTAGAGTACTTTACCAGATCCTATATACTGTAGTCTAGTCCCTACAGACTGTGTTCATATTGCTACAGTATACCTAACCAGATCCTATACTGTAGTCTAGTCCCTACAGACTGTGTTCATATTGCTACAGTAGAGTACTTTAGCAGATCCTATATACTGTAGTCTAGTCCCTACAGACTGTGTTCATATTGCTACAGTAGAGTACCTAACCAGATCCTGTATACTGTAGTCTAGTCCCTACAGAGTGTATTAATATTCCTACAGTAGAGTACTTTAGCAGATCCTATATACTGTAGTCTAGTCCCTACAGACTGTGTTCATATTGCTACAGTAGAGTACTTTACCAGATCCTATATACTGTAGTCTAGTCCCTTCAGAGTGTATTAATATTCCTACAGTAGAGTACTTTACCAGATCCTATATACTGTAGTCTAGTCCCTTCAGAGTGTGTTAATATTCCTACAGTAGAGTACTTTAGCAGATCCTATATACTGTAGTCTAGTCCCTACAGACTGTGTTCATATTGCTACAGTAGAGTACTTTACCAGATCCTATATACTGTAGTCTAGTCCCTTCAGAGTGTATTAATATTCCTACAGTAGAGTACTTTACCAGATCCTATATACTGTAGTCTAGTCCCTTCAGAGTGTATTAATATTCCTACAGTAGAGTACTTTAGCAGATCCTATATACTGTAGTCTAGTCCCTACAGACTGTGTTCATATTGCTACAGTAGAGTACCTAACCAGATCCTATATACTGTAGTCTAGTCCTTACAGAGTGTGTTCATATTGCTACAGTAGAGTACTTTACCAGATCCTATATACTGTAGTCTAGTCCTTACAGACTGTGTTCATATTGCTACAGTAGAGTACTTTACCAGATCCTATATACTGTAGTCTAGTCCCTACAGACTGTGTTCATATTGCTACAGTAGAGTACCTAACCAGTATCCTTTATACTGTAGTCTAGTCCTTACAGACTGTGTTCATATTCCTACAGTAGAGTACCTAACCAGTATCCTATATACTGTAGTCTAGTCCCTTACAGACTGTGTTCATATTCCTACAGTAGAGTACCTAACCAGTATCCTATATACTGTAGTCTAGTCCTTACAGACTGTGTTCATATTGCTACAGTAGAGTACTTTACCAGATCCTATATACTGTAGTCTAGTCCTTACAGACTGTGTTCATATTGCTACAGTAGAGTACTTTACCAGATCCTATATACTGTAGTCTAGTCCTTACAGACTGTGTTCATATTGCTACAGTAGAGTACTTTACCAGTATCCTATATACTGTAGTCTAGTCCCTACAGACTGTGTTCATATTGCTACAGTAGAGTACTTTAGCAGATCCTATATACTGTAGTCTAGTCCCTTCAGAGTGTATTAATATTCCTACAGTAGAGTACTTTAGCAGATCCTATATACTGTAGTCTAGTCCCTTCAGACTGTGTTCATATTGCTACAGTAGAGTACTTTACCAGATCCTATATACTGTAGTCTAGTCCCTTCAGACTGTATTAATATTCCTACAGTAGAGTACTTTACCAGATCCTATATACTGTAGTCTAGTCCCTACAGACTGTGTTCATATTGCTACAGTAGAGTACCTAACCAGATCCTATATACTGTAGTCTAGTCCCTACAGACTGTGTTCATATTGCTACAGTAGAGTACTTTACCAGATCCTATATACTGTAGTCTAGTCCCTACAGACTGTGTTCATATTGCTACAGTAGAGTACTTTACCAGATCCTATATACTGTAGTCTAGTCCCTTCAGAGTGTATTAATATTCCTACAGTAGTACTTTAGTCCTATATACTGTAGTCTAGTCCCTACAGACTGTGTTCATATTGCTACAGTAGAGTACTTTACCAGATCCTATATACTGTAGTCTAGTCCCTTCAGAGTGTATTAATATTCCTACAGTAGAGTACTTTACCAGATCCTATATACTGTAGTCTAGTCCCTTCAGAGTGTGTTAATATTCCTACAGTAGAGTACTTTAGCAGATCCTATATACTGTAGTCTAGTCCCTACAGACTGTGTTCATATTGCTACAGTAGAGTACTTTACCAGATCCTATATACTGTAGTCTAGTCCCTTCAGAGTGTATTAATATTCCTACAGTAGAGTACTTTACCAGATCCTATATACTGTAGTCTAGTCCCTTCAGAGTGTATTAATATTCCTACAGTAGAGTACTTTACCAGATCCTATATACTGTAGTCTAGTCCCTACAGACTGTGTTCATATTGCTACAGTAGAGTACCTAACCAGATCCTATATACTGTAGTCTAGTCCCTTCAGAGTGTATTAATATTCCTACAGTAGAGTACTTTACCAGATCCTATATACTGTAGTCTAGTCCCTACAGACTGTGTTCATATTGCTAGAGTAGAGTACTTTACCAGATCCTATATACTGTAGTCTAGTCCCTACAGAGTGTATTAATATTCCTACAGTATACTTTACTCCTATATACTGTAGTCTAGTCCCTACAGACTGTGTTCATATTGCTACAGTAGAGTACTTTAGCAGATCCTATATACTGTAGTCTAGTCCCTACAGACTGTGTTCATATTGCTACAGTAGAGTACTTTACCAGATCCTATATACTGTAGTCTAGTCCCTTCAGAGTGTATTAATATTCCTACAGTAGAGTACTTTACCAGATCCTATATACTGTAGTCTAGTCCCTACAGACTGTGTTCATATTGCTACAGTAGAGTACTTTACCAGATCCTATATACTGTAGTCTAGTCCCTACAGAGTGTATTAATATTCCTACAGTAGAGTACTTTAGCAGATCCTATATACTGTAGTCTAGTCCCTACAGACTGTGTTCATATTGCTACAGTAGAGTACTTTACCAGATCCTATATACTGTAGTCTAGTCCTTACAGACTGTGTTCATATTGCTACAGTAGAGTACTTTACCAGATCCTATATACTGTAGTCTAGTCCTTCAGAGTGTATTAATATTCCTACAGTAGAGTACTTTAGTCCTATTTACAGAGTCTAGTCCCTACAGACTGTTTCATATTGCTACAGTAGAGTACTTTACCAGATCCTATATACTGTAGTCTAGTCCCTTCAGAGTGTATTAATATTCCTACAGTAGAGTACTTTACCAGATCCTATATACTGTAGTCTAGTCCCTTCAGAGTGTATTAATATTCCTACAGTAGAGTACCTAACCAGATCCTATATACTGTAGTCTAGTCCTTACAGAGTGTGTTCATATTGCTACAGTAGAGTACTTTACCAGATCCTATATACTGTAGTCTAGTCCTTACAGACTGTGTTCATATTGCTACAGTAGAGTACTTTACCAGATCCTATATACTGTAGTCTAGTCCTTACAGACTGTGTTCATATTGCTACAGTAGAGTACCTAACCAGTATCCTTTATACTGTAGTCTAGTCCTTACAGACTGTGTTCATATTCCTACAGTAGAGTACCTAACCAGTATCCTATATACTGTAGTCTAGCCCTTACAGACTGTGTTCATATTCCTACAGTAGAGTACCTAACCAGTATCCTATATACTGTAGTCTAGTCCCTACAGACTGTGTTCATATTGCTACAGTAGAGTACTTTAGCAGATCCTATATACTGTAGTCTAGTCCTTACAGACTGTGTTCATATTGCTACAGTAGAGTACTTTACCAGATCCTATATACTGTAGTCTAGTCCCTACAGACTGTGTTCATATTGCTACAGTAGAGTACTTTAGCAGATCCTATATACTGTAGTCTAGTCCTTACAGACTGTGTTCATATTGCTACAGTAGAGTACTTTACCAGATCCTATATACTGTAGTCTAGTCCTTACAGACTGTGTTCATATTGCTACAGTAGAGTACCTAACCAGTATCCTATATACTGTAGTCTAGTCCTTACAGACTGTGTTCATATTGCTACAGTAGAGTACCTAACCAGATCCTATATACTGTAGTCTAGTCCTTACAGACTGTGTTCATATTGCTACAGTAGAGTACCTGACCAGATCCTATATACTGTAGTCTAGTCCTTACAGACTGTGTTCATATTGCTACAGTAGAGTACTTTAGCAGATCCTATATACTGTAGTCTAGTCCCTACAGAGTGTGTTCATATTGCTACAGTAGAGTACCTAACCAGATCCTATATACTGTAGTCTAGTCCTTACAGACTGTGTTCATATTGCTACAGTAGAGTACCTAACCAGTATCCTATATACTGTAGTCTAGTCCTTACAGACTGTGTTCATATTGCTACAGTAGAGTACTTTACCAGATCCTATATACTGTAGTCTAGTCCTTACAGACTGTGTTCATATTGCTACAGTAGAGTACTTTAGCAGATCCTATTTACTGTAGTCTAGTCCCTACAGACTGTGTTCATATTGCTACAGTAGAGTACTTTACCAGATCCTATATACTGTAGTCTAGTCCCTTCAGAGTGTATTAATATTCCTACAGTAGAGTACTTTACCAGATCCTATATACTGTAGTCTAGTCCCTTCAGAGTGTATTAATATTCCTACAGTAGAGTACTTTAGCAGATCCTATATACTGTAGTCTAGTCCCTACAGACTGTGTTCATATTGCTACAGTAGAGTACCTAACCAGATCCTATATACTGTAGTCTAGTCCTTACAGAGTGTGTTCATATTGCTACAGTAGAGTACTTTACCAGATCCTATATACTGTAGTCTAGTCCTTACAGACTGTGTTCATATTGCTACAGTAGAGTACTTTACCAGATCCTATATACTGTAGTCTAGTCCTTACAGACTGTGTTCATATTGCTACAGTAGAGTACCTAACCAGTATCCTTTATACTGTAGTCTAGTCCTTACAGACTGTGTTCATATTCCTACAGTAGAGTACCTAACCAGTATCCTATATACTGTAGTCTAGCCCTTACAGACTGTGTTCATATTCCTACAGTAGAGTACCTAACCAGTATCCTATATACTGTAGTCTAGTCCCTACAGACTGTGTTCATATTGCTACAGTAGAGTACTTTAGCAGATCCTATATACTGTAGTCTAGTCCTTACAGACTGTGTTCATATTGCTACAGTAGAGTACTTTACCAGATCCTATATACTGTAGTCTAGTCCCTACAGACTGTGTTCATATTGCTACAGTAGAGTACTTTAGCAGATCCTATATACTGTAGTCTAGTCCTTACAGACTGTTTTCATATTGCTACAGTAGAGTACTTTACCAGATCCTATATACTGTAGTCTAGTCCTTACAGACTGTGTTCATATTGCTACAGTAGAGTACCTAACCAGTATCCTATATACTGTAGTCTAGTCCTTACAGACTGTGTTCATATTGCTACAGTAGAGTACCTAACCAGATCCTATATACTGTAGTCTAGTCCTTACAGACTGTGTTCATATTGCTACAGTAGAGTACCTGACCAGATCCTATATACTGTAGTCTAGTCCTTACAGACTGTGTTCATATTGCTACAGTAGAGTACTTTAGCAGATCCTATATACTGTAGTCTAGTCCCTACAGAGTGTGTTCATATTGCTACAGTAGAGTACCTTAACCAGATCCTATATACTGTAGTCTAGTCCTTACAGACTGTGTTCATATTGCTACAGTAGAGTACTAACCAGTATCCTATATACTATAGTCTAGTCCTTACAGACTGTGTTCATATTGCTACAGTAGAGTACTTTACCAGATCCTATATACTGTAGTCTAGTCCTTACAGACTGTGTTCATATTGCTACAGTAGAGTACTTTAGCAGATCCTATTTACTGTAGTCTAGTCCCTACAGACTGTGTTCATATTGCTACAGTAGAGTACTTTACCAGATCCTATATACTGTAGTCTAGTCCCTTCAGAGTGTATTAATATTCCTACAGTAGAGTACTTTACCAGATCCTATATACTGTAGTCTAGTCCCTTCAGAGTGTATTAATATTCCTACAGTAGAGTACTTTAGCAGATCCTATATACTGTAGTCTAGTCCCTACAGACTGTGTTCATATTGCTACAGTAGAGTACCTAACCAGATCCTATATACTGTAGTCTAGTCCTACAGACTGTGTTCATATTGCTACAGTAGAGTACTTTACCAGATCCTATATACTGTAGTCTAGTCCCTACAGACTGTGTTCATATTGCTACAGTAGAGTACTTTACCAGATCCTATATACTGTAGTCTAGTCCTTTCAGACTGTATTAATATTCCTACAGTAGAGTACTTTACCAGATCCTATATACTGTAGTCTAGTCCCTACAGACTGTGTTCATATTGCTACAGTAGAGTACTTTACCAGATCCTATATACTGTAGTCTAGTCCCTTCAGAGTGTATTAATATTCCTACAGTAGAGTACTTTACCAGATCCTATATACTGTAGTCTAGTCCCTTCAGACTGTGTTAATATTCCTACAGTAGAGTACTTTAGCAGATCCTATATACTGTAGTCTAGTCCCTACAGACTGTGTTCATATTGCTACAGTAGAGTACTTTACAGATCCTATATACTGTAGTCTAGTCCCTTCAGAGTGTGTTCATATTGCTACAGTAGAGTACCTAACCAGATCCTATATACTGTAGTCTAGTCCCTTCAGACTGTGTTCATATTGCTACAGTAGAGTACTTTACCAGATCCTATATACTGTAGTCTAGTCCTTACAGACTGTGTTCATATTGCTACAGTAGAGTACCTAACCAGATCCTATATACTGTAGTCTAGTCCCTTCAGAGTGTATTAATATTCCTACAGTAGAGTACTTTACCAGATCCTATATACTGTAGTCTAGTCCCTACAGACTGTGTTCATATTGCTACAGTAGAGTACTTTACCAGATCCTATATACTGTAGTCTAGTCCCTACAGAGTGTATTAATATTCCTACAGTAGAGTACTTTACCAGATCCTATATACTGTAGTCTAGTCCCTACAGACTGTGTTCATATTGCTACAGTAGAGTACTTTACAGATCCTATATACTGTAGTCTAGTCCCTACAGACTGTGTTCATATTCTACAGTAGAGTACTTTACCAGATCCTATATACTGTAGTCTAGTCCCTACAGAGTGTGTAATATTCCTACAGTAGAGTACTTTACCAGATCCTATATACTGTAGTCTAGTCCCTACAGACTGTGTTCATATTGCTACAGTAGAGTACTTTACCAGATCCTATATACTGTAGTCTAGTCCTACAGACTGTGTTCATATTGCTACAGTAGAGTACTTTAGCAGATCCTATTTACTGTAGTCTAGTCCCTACAGACTGTGTTCATATTGCTACAGTAGAGTACTTTACCAGATCCTATATACTGTAGTCTAGTCCCTTCAGAGTGTATTAATATTCCTACAGTAGAGTACTTTACCAGATCCTATATACTGTAGTCTAGTCCCTTCAGAGTGTGTTAATATTCCTACAGTAGAGTCCTCCTATATACTGTAGTCTAGTCCCTACAGACTGTGTTCATATTGCTACAGTAGAGTACTTTAGCAGATCCTATATACTGTAGTCTAGTCCCTACAGACTGTGTTCATATTGCTACAGTAGAGTACTTTAGCAGATCCTATATACTGTAGTCTAGTCCCTACAGACTGTGTTCATATTGCTACAGTAGAGTACCTAACCAGATCCTGTATACTGTAGTCTAGTCCCTACAGAGTGTATTAATATTCCTACAGTAGAGTACTTTAGCAGATCCTATATACTGTAGTCTAGTCCCTACAGACTGTGTTCATATTGCTACAGTAGAGTACTTTACCAGATCCTATATACTGTAGTCTAGTCCCTTCAGAGTGTATTAATATTCCTACAGTAGAGTACTTTACCAGATCCTATATACTGTAGTCTAGTCCCTACAGAGTGTATTAATATTCCTACAGTAGAGTACTTTAGCAGATCCTATATACTGTAGTCTAGTCCCTACAGACTGTGTTCATATTGCTACAGTAGAGTACTTTACCAGATCCTATATACTGTAGTCTAGTCCCTTCAGAGTGTATTAATATTCCTACAGTAGAGTACTTTACCAGATCCTATATACTGTAGTCTAGTCCCTTCAGAGTGTATTAATATTCCTACAGTAGAGTACTTTAGCAGATCCTATATACTGTAGTCTAGTCCCTACAGACTGTGTTCATATTGCTACAGTAGAGTACCTAACCAGATCCTGTATACTGTAGTCTAGTCCCTACAGAGTGTATTAATATTCCTACAGTAGAGTACTTTACCAGATCCTATATACTGTAGTCTAGTCCCTACAGACTGTGTTCATATTGCTACAGTAGAGTACTTTACCAGATCCTATATACTGTAGTCTAGTCCCTACAGAGTGTATTAATATTCCTACAGTAGAGTACTTTACCAGATCCTATATACTGTAGTCTAGTCCCTACAGACTGTGTTCATATTGCTACAGTAGAGTACTTTAGCAGATCCTATATACTGTAGTCTAGTCCCTACAGACTGTGTTCATATTCCTACAGTAGAGTACTTTACCAGATCCTATATACTGTAGTCTAGTCCCTACAGAGTGTATTAATATTCCTACAGTAGAGTACTTTACCAGATCCTATATACTGTAGTCTAGTCCCTACAGACTGTGTTCATATTGCTACAGTAGAGTACTTTACCAGATCCTATATACTGTAGTCTAGTCCCTACAGAGTGTATTAATATTCCTACAGTAGAGTACTTTAGCAGATCCTATATACTGTAGTCTAGTCCCTACAGACTGTGTTCATATTGCTACAGTAGAGTACTTTACCAGATCCTATATACTGTAGTCTAGTCCTTACAGACTGTGTTCATATTGCTACAGTAGAGTACTTTACCAGATCCTATATACTGTAGTCTAGTCCCTTCAGAGTGTATTAATATTCCTACAGTAGAGTACTTTAGCAGATCCTATTTACTGTAGTCTAGTCCCTACAGACTGTGTTCATATTGCTACAGTAGAGTACTTTACCAGATCCTATATACTGTAGTCTAGTCCCTTCAGAGTGTATTAATATTCCTACAGTAGAGTACTTTACCAGATCCTATATACTGTAGTCTAGTCCCTTCAGAGTGTATTAATATTCCTACAGTAGAGTACTAGATCCTATATACTGTAGTCTAGTCCTTACAGAGTGTGTTCATATTGCTACAGTAGAGTACTTTACCAGATCCTATATACTGTAGTCTAGTCCTTACAGACTGTGTTCATATTGCTACAGTAGAGTACTTTACCAGATCCTATATACTGTAGTCTAGTCCTTACAGACTGTGTTCATATTGCTACAGTAGAGTACCTAACCAGTATCCTTTATACTGTAGTCTAGTCCTTACAGACTGTGTTCATATTCCTACAGTAGAGTACCTAACCAGTATCCTATATACTGTAGTCTAGCCCTTACAGACTGTGTTCATATTCCTACAGTAGAGTACCTAACCAGTATCCTATATACTGTAGTCTAGTCCCTACAGACTGTGTTCATATTGCTACAGTAGAGTACTTTAGCAGATCCTATATACTGTAGTCTAGTCCTTACAGACTGTGTTCATATTGCTACAGTAGAGTACTTTACCAGATCCTATATACTGTAGTCTAGTCCCTACAGACTGTGTTCATATTGCTACAGTAGAGTACTTTAGCAGATCCTATATACTGTAGTCTAGTCCTTACAGACTGTGTTCATATTGCTACAGTAGAGTACTTTACCAGATCCTATATACTGTAGTCTAGTCCTTACAGACTGTGTTCATATTGCTACAGTAGAGTACCTAACCAGTATCCTATATACTGTAGTCTAGTCCTTACAGACTGTGTTCATATTGCTACAGTAGAGTACCTAACCAGATCCTATATACTGTAGTCTAGTCCTTACAGACTGTGTTCATATTGCTACAGTAGAGTACCTGACCAGATCCTATATACTGTAGTCTAGTCCTTACAGACTGTGTTCATATTGCTACAGTAGAGTACTTTAGCAGATCCTATATACTGTAGTCTAGTCCCTACAGAGTGTGTTCATATTGCTACAGTAGAGTACCTAACCAGATCCTATATACTGTAGTCTAGTCCTTACAGACTGTGTTCATATTGCTACAGTAGAGTACCTAACCAGTATCCTATATACTGTAGTCTAGTCCTTACAGACTGTGTTCATATTGCTACAGTAGAGTACTTTACCAGATCCTATATACTGTAGTCTAGTCCTTACAGACTGTGTTCATATTGCTACAGTAGAGTACTTTAGCAGATCCTATTTACTGTAGTCTAGTCCCTACAGACTGTGTTCATATTGCTACAGTAGAGTACTTTACCAGATCCTATATACTGTAGTCTAGTCCCTTCAGAGTGTATTAATATTCCTACAGTAGAGTACTTTACCAGATCCTATATACTGTAGTCTAGTCCCTTCAGAGTGTATTAATATTCCTACAGTAGAGTACTTTAGCAGATCCTATATACTGTAGTCTAGTCCCTACAGACTGTGTTCATATTGCTACAGTAGAGTACCTAACCAGATCCTATATACTGTAGTCTAGTCCTTACAGAGTGTGTTCATATTGCTACAGTAGAGTACTTTACCAGATCCTATATACTGTAGTCTAGTCCTTACAGACTGTGTTCATATTGCTACAGTAGAGTACTTTACCAGATCCTATATACTGTAGTCTAGTCCTTACAGACTGTGTTCATATTGCTACAGTAGAGTACCTAACCAGTATCCTTTATACTGTAGTCTAGTCCTTACAGACTGTGTTCATATTCCTACAGTAGAGTACCTAACCAGTATCCTATATACTGTAGTCTAGCCCTTACAGACTGTGTTCATATTCCTACAGTAGAGTACCTAACCAGTATCCTATATACTGTAGTCTAGTCCCTACAGACTGTGTTCATATTGCTACAGTAGAGTACTTTAGCAGATCCTATATACTGTAGTCTAGTCCTTACAGACTGTGTTCATATTGCTACAGTAGAGTACTTTACCAGATCCTATATACTGTAGTCTAGTCCCTACAGACTGTGTTCATATTGCTACAGTAGAGTACTTTAGCAGATCCTATATACTGTAGTCTAGTCCTACAGACTGTTTTCATATTGCTACAGTAGAGTACTTTACCAGATCCTATATACTGTAGTCTAGTCCTTACAGACTGTGTTCATATTGCTACAGTAGAGTACCTAACCAGTATCCTATATACTGTAGTCTAGTCCCTACAGAGTGTGTTCATATTGCTACAGTAGAGTACCTAACCAGATCCTATATACTGTAGTCTAGTCCTTACAGACTGTGTTCATATTGCTACAGTAGAGTACCTAACCAGTATCCTATATACTGTAGTCTAGTCCTTACAGACTGTGTTCATATTGCTACAGTAGAGTACTTTAGCAGATCCTATATACTGTAGTCTAGTCCCTACAGAGTTTGTTCATATTGCTACAGTAGAGTACCTAACCAGATCCTATATACTGTAGTCTAGTCCTTACAGACTGTGTTCATATTGCTACAGTAGAGTACCTAACCAGTATCCTATATACTGTAGTCTAGTCCTTACAGACTGTGTTCATATTGCTACAGTAGAGTACTTTACCAGATCCTATATACTGTAGTCTAGTCCTTACAGACTGTGTTCATATTGCTACAGTAGAGTACTTTAGCAGATCCTATTTACTGTAGTCTAGTCCCTACAGACTGTGTTCATATTGCTACAGTAGAGTACTTTACCAGATCCTATATACTGTAGTCTAGTCCCTTCAGAGTGTATTAATATTCCTACAGTAGAGTACTTTACCAGATCCTATATACTGTAGTCTAGTCCCTTCAGAGTGTATTAATATTCCTACAGTAGAGTACTTTAGCAGATCCTATATACTGTAGTCTAGTCCCTACAGACTGTGTTCATATTGCTACAGTAGAGTACCTAACCAGATCCTATATACTGTAGTCTAGTCCTTACAGAGTGTGTTCATATTGCTACAGTAGAGTACTTTACCAGATCCTATATACTGTAGTCTAGTCCTTACAGACTGTGTTCATATTGCTACAGTAGAGTACTTTACCAGATCCTATATACTGTAGTCTAGTCCTTACAGACTGTGTTCATATTGCTACAGTAGAGTACCTAACCAGTATCCTATATACTGTAGTCTAGTCCTTACAGACTGTGTTCATATTCCTACAGTAGAGTACCTAACCAGTATCCTTTATACTGTAGTCTAGTCCTTACAGACTGTGTTCATATTCCTACAGTAGAGTACCTAACCAGTATCCTATATACTGTAGTCTAGTCCCTACAGACTGTGTTCATATTGCTACAGTAGAGTACTTTAGCAGATCCTATATACTGTAGTCTAGTCCTTACAGACTGTGTTCATATTGCTACAGTAGAGTACTTTACCAGATCCTATATACTGTAGTCTAGTCCCTACAGACTGTGTTCATATTGCTACAGTAGAGTACTTTACCAGATCCTATATACTGTAGTCTAGTCCCTACAGACTGTGTTCATATTGCTACAGTAGAGTACTTTACCAGATCCTATATACTGTAGTCTAGTCCTTACAGACTGTGTTCATATTGCTACAGTAGAGTACCTAACCAGTATCCTATATACTGTAGTCTAGTCCCTTGTATTAATATTCCTACAGTAGAGTACTTTACCAGATCCTATATACTGTAGTCTAGTCCCTACAGACTGTGTTCATATTGCTACAGTAGAGTACTTTACCAGATCCTATATACTGTAGTCTAGTCCCTACAGAGTGTATTAATATTCCTACAGTAGAGTACTTTACCAGATCCTATATACTGTAGTCTAGTCCCTACAGACTGTGTTCATATTGCTACAGTAGAGTACTTTACCAGTATCCTATATACTGTAGTCTAGTCCCTTCAGAGTGTATTAATATTCCTACAGTAGAGTACTTTACCAGATCCTATATACTGTAGTCTAGTCCCTACAGACTGTGTTCATATTGCTACAGTAGAGTACTTTACCAGATCCTATATACTGTAGTCTAGTCCCTTCAGACTGTGTTCATATTGCTACAGTAGAGTACTTTACCAGATCCTATATACTGTAGTCTAGTCCCTTCAGACTGTATTAATATTCCTACAGTAGAGTACTTTAGCAGATCCTATATACTGTAGTCTAGTCCCTACAGACTGTGTTCATATTGCTACAGTAGAGTACTTTACCAGATCCTATATACTGTAGTCTAGTCCCTTCAGAGTGTATTAATATTCCTACAGTAGAGTACTTTAGATCCTATATACTGTAGTCTAGTCCCTACAGACTGTGTTCATATTGCTACAGTAGAGTACCTAACCAGATCCTATATACTGTAGTCTAGTCCCTACAGACTGTGTTCATATTGCTACAGTAGAGTACTTTACAGATCCTATATACTGTAGTCTAGTCCCTACAGACTGTGTTCATATTGCTACAGTAGAGTACTTTACCAGATCCTATATACTGTAGTCTAGTCCCTTCAGAGTGTATTAATATTCCTACAGTAGAGTACTTTACCAGATCCTATATACTGTAGTCTAGTCCCTACAGACTGTGTTCATATTGCTACAGTAGAGTACTTTACCAGATCCTATATACTGTAGTCTAGTCCTTCAGACTGTATTAATATTCCTACAGTAGAGTACTTTACCAGATCCTATATACTGTAGTCTAGTCCCTTCAGAGTGTGTTAATATTCCTACAGTAGAGTACTTTAGCAGATCCTATATACTGTAGTCTAGTCCCTACAGACTGTGTTCATATTGCTACAGTAGAGTACTTTACCAGATCCTATATACTGTAGTCTAGTCCCTTCAGAGTGTATTAATATTCCTACAGTAGAGTACTTTACCAGATCCTATATACTGTAGTCTAGTCCCTTCAGAGTGTATTAATATTCCTACAGTAGAGTACTTTAGCAGATCCTATATACTGTAGTCTAGTCCACAGACTGTGTTCATATTGCTACAGTATACCTAACCAGATCCTATATACTGTAGTCTAGTCCTTCAGAGTGTGTTCATATTGCTACAGTAGAGTACTTTACCAGATCCTATATACTGTAGTCTAGTCCCTTACAGACTGTGTTCATATTGCTACAGTAGAGTACTTTACCAGATCCTATATACTGTAGTCTAGTCCCTACAGACTGTGTTCATATTGCTACAGTAGAGTACCTAACCAGATCCTATATACTGTAGTCTAGTCCTTACAGACTGTGTTCATATTCCTACAGTAGAGTACCTAACCAGTATCCTATATACTGTAGTCTAGTCCCTTACAGACTGTGTTCATATTCCTACAGTAGAGTACCTAACCAGATCCTATATACTGTAGTCTAGTCCCTACAGACTGTGTTCATATTGCTACAGTAGAGTACTTTAGCAGATCCTATATACTGTAGTCTAGTCCTTACAGACTGTGTTCATATTGCTACAGTAGAGTACTTTACCAGATCCTATATACTGTAGTCTAGTCCCTACAGACTGTGTTCATATTGCTACAGTAGAGTACTTTACCAGATCCTATATACTGATCTAGTCCCTACAGACTGTGTTCATATTGCTACAGTAGTCCCAGATCAGAGTCTGTGACTGTGTTCATATTGCTACAGTAGAGTACCTAACCAGATCCTATATACTGTAGTCTAGTCCCTACAGAGTGTATTAATATTCCTACAGTAGAGTACTTTACCAGATCCTATATACTGTAGTCTAGTCCCTACAGACTGTGTTCATATTCCTACAGTAGAGTACTTTACCAGATCCTATATACTGTAGTCTAGTCCCTACAGAGTGTATTAATATTCCTACAGTAGAGTACTTTACCAGATCCTATATACTGTAGTCTAGTCCCTACAGACTGTGTTCATATTGCTACAGTAGAGTACTTTACCAGATCCTATATACTGTAGTCTAGTCCTTACAGACTGTATTAATATTCCTACAGTAGTGTACTTTACAGATCCTATATACTGTAGTCTAGTCCCTACAGACTGTGTTCATATTGCTACAGTAGAGTACTTTACCAGATCCTATATACTGTAGTCTAGTCCTTCAGACTGTGTTCATATTCCTACAGTAGAGTACTTTACCAGATCCTATATACTGTAGTCTAGTCCCTACAGACTGTGTTCATATTGCTACAGTAGAGTACCTAACCAGATCCTATATACTGTAGTCTAGTCCCTACAGACTGTGTTCATATTGCTACAGTAGAGTACTTTAGCAGATCCTATATACTGTAGTCTAGTCCCTACAGACTGTGTTCATATTGCTACAGTAGAGTACTTTACCAGATCCTATATACTGTAGTCTAGTCCTTCAGACTGTGTTAATATTCCTACAGTAGAGTACTTTAGCAGATCCTATATACTGTAGTCTAGTCCCTACAGACTGTGTTCATATTGCTACAGTAGAGTACTTTACCAGATCCTATATACTGTAGTCTAGTCCCTTCAGAGTGTATTAATATTCCTACAGTAGAGTACTTTACCAGATCCTATATACTGTAGTCTAGTCCCTTCAGAGTGTGTTAATATTCCTACAGTAGAGTACTTTAGCAGATCCTATATACTGTAGTCTAGTCCCTACAGACTGTGTTCATATTGCTACAGTAGAGTACTTTACCAGATCCTATATACTGTAGTCTAGTCCCTTCAGAGTGTATTAATATTCCTACAGTAGAGTACTTTACCAGATCCTATATACTGTAGTCTAGTCCCTTCAGAGTGTATTAATATTCCTACAGTAGAGTACTTTACAGATCCTATATACTGTAGTCTAGTCCTTACAGACTGTGTTCATATTGCTACAGTAGAGTACCTAACCAGTATCCTATATACTGTAGTCTAGTCCTTACAGACTGTGTTCATATTGCTACAGTAGAGTACTTTACCAGATCCTATATACTGTAGTCTAGTCCTTACAGACTGTGTTCATATTGCTACAGTAGAGTACTTTACCAGATCCTATATACTGTAGTCTAGTCCTTACAGACTGTGTTCATATTGCTACAGTAGAGTACCTTACCAGTATCCTATATACTGTAGTCTAGTCCCTACAGACTGTGTTCATATTCCTACAGTAGAGTACCTAACCAGTATCCTATATACTGTAGTCTAGCCCTACAGACTGTGTTCATATTCCTACAGTAGAGTACTTTACCAGATCCTATATACTGTAGTCTAGTCCCTACAGACTGTGTTCATATTGCTACAGTAGAGTACTTTACCAGATCCTATATACTGTAGTCTAGTCCCTACAGACTGTGTTCATATTGCTACAGTAGAGTACTTTACCAGATCCTATATACTGTAGTCTAGTCCTTACAGACTGTGTTCATATTGCTACAGTAGAGTACCTAACCAGTATCCTATATACTGTAGTCTAGTCCCTACAGAGTGTATTAATATTCCTACAGTAGAGTACTTTACCAGATCCTATATACTGTAGTCTAGTCCCTACAGACTGTGTTCATATTGCTACAGTAGAGTACTTTAGCAGATCCTATATACTGTAGTCTAGTCCCTACAGACTGTGTTCATATTCCTACAGTAGAGTACTTTACCAGATCCTATATACTGTAGTCTAGTCCCTACAGACTGTGTTCATATTCCTACAGTAGAGTACTTTACCAGATCCTATATACTGTAGTCTAGTCCCTACAGAGTGTATTAATATTCCTACAGTAGAGTACTTTACCAGATCCTATATACTGTAGTCTAGTCCCTACAGACTGTGTTCATATTGCTACAGTAGAGTACTTTACCAGATCCTATATACTGTAGTCTAGTCCTTACAGACTGTGTTCATATTGCTACAGTAGAGTACTTTACCAGATCCTATATACTGTAGTCTAGTCCCTTCAGAGTGTATTAATATTCCTACAGTAGAGTACTTTAGCAGATCCTATTTACTGTAGTCTAGTCCCTACAGACTGTGTTCATATTGCTACAGTAGAGTACTTTACCAGATCCTATATACTGTAGTCTAGTCCCTTCAGAGTGTATTAATATTCCTACAGTAGAGTACTTTACCAGATCCTATATACTGTAGTCTAGTCCCTTCAGAGTGTATTAATATTCCTACAGTAGAGTACTTTAGCAGATCCTATATACTGTAGTCTAGTCCCTACAGACTGTGTTCATATTGCTACAGTAGAGTACTTTACCAGATCCTATATACTGTAGTCTAGTCCCTACAGACTGTGTTCATATTGCTACAGTAGAGTACCTAACCAGATCCTATATACTGTAGTCTAGTCCTTACAGAGTGTGTTCATATTGCTACAGTAGAGTACTTTACCAGATCCTATATACTGTAGTCTAGTCCTTACAGACTGTGTTCATATTGCTACAGTAGAGTACTTTACCAGATCCTATATACTGTAGTCTAGTCCTTACAGACTGTGTTCATATTGCTACAGTAGAGTACCTAACCAGTATCCTATATTCTGTAGTCTAGTCCCAACAGACTGTGTTCATATTGCTACAGTAGAGTACCTAACCAGTATCCTGTATACTGTAGTCTAGTCCCTACAGACTGTGTTCATATTGCTACAGTAGAGTACCTAACCAGATCCTATATACTGTAGTCTAGTCCCTACAGACTGTGTTCATATTGCTACAGTAGAGTACTTTACCAGATCCTATATACTGTAGTCTAGTCCCTACAGACTGTGTTCATATTGCTACAGTAGAGTACCTAACCAGATCCTATATACTGTAGTCTAGTCCCTACAGACTGTGTTCATATTGCTACAGTAGAGTACCTAACCAGATCCTATATACTGTAGTCTAGTCCCTACAGACTGTGTTCATATTGCTACAGTAGAGTACCTAACCAGATCCTATATACTGTAGTCTAGTCCCTTCAGACTGTGTTCATATTCCTACAGTAGAGTACCTAACCAGTATCCTGTATACTGTAGTCTAGTCCCTTCAGACTGTGTTCATATTGCTACAGTAGAGTACTTTACCAGATCCTATATACTGTAGTCTAGTCCTTACAGACTGTGTTCATATTGCTACAGTAGAGTACCTAACCAGTATCCTATATACTGTAGTCTAGTCCCTACAGACTGTGTTCATATTGCTACAGTAGAGTACCTAACCAGTATCCTATATACTGTAGTCTAGTCCCTACAGACTGTGTTCATATTGCTACAGTAGAGTACCTAACCAGTATCCTATATACTGTAGTCTAGTCCCTACAGACTGTGTTCATATTGCTACAGTAGAGTACTTTACCAGATCCTATATACTGTAGTCTAGTCCCTACAGACTGTGTTCATATTGCTACAGTAGAGTACCTAACCAGATCCTATATACTGTAGTCTAGTCCCTACAGACTGTGTTCATATTGCTACAGTAGAGTACCTAACCAGTATCCTATATACTGTAGTCTAGTCCCTACAGACTGTGTTCATATTGCTACAGTAGAGTACCTAACCAGTATCCTATATACTGTAGTCTAGTCCCTACAGACTGTGTTCATATTGCTACAGTAGAGTACTTTACCAGATCCTATATACTGTAGTCTAGTCCCTACAGACTGTGTTCATATTGCTACAGTAGAGTACCTAACCAGTATCCTATATACTGTAGTCTAGTCCCTACAGACTGTGTTCATATTGCTACAGTAGAGTACTTTACCAGATCCTATATACTGTAGTCTAGTCCCTACAGACTGTGTTCATATTGCTACAGTAGAGTACCTAACCAGATCCTATATACTGTAGTCTAGTCCCTACAGACTGTGTTCATATTGCTACAGTAGAGTACCTAACCAGATCCTATATACTGTAGTCTAGTCCCTACAGACTGTGTTCATATTGCTACAGTAGAGTACCTAACCAGATCCTATATACTGTAGTCTAGTCCCTTCAGACTGTGTTCATATTCCTACAGTAGAGTACCTAACCAGTATCCTGTATACTGTAGTCTAGTCCCTTCAGACTGTGTTCATATTGCTACAGTAGAGTACTTTACCAGATCCTATATACTGTAGTCTAGTCCCTACAGACTGTGTTCATATTCCTACAGTAGAGTACCTAACCAGATCCTATATACTGTAGTCTAGTCCCTACAGACTGTGTTCATATTCCTACAGTAGAGTACCTAACCAGATCCTATATACTGTAGTCTAGTCCCTTCAGACTGTGTTCATATTCCTACAGTAGAGTACCTAACCAGATCCTATATACTGTAGTCTAGTCCCTACAGACTGTGTTCATATTGCTACAGTAGAGTACTTTACCAGATCCTATATACTGTAGTCTAGTCCCTACAGACTGTGTTCATATTGCTACAGTAGAGTACCTAACCAGATCCTATATACTGTAGTCTAGTCCCTTCAGACTGTGTTCATATTCCTACAGTAGAGTACCTAACCAGATCCTATATACTGTGGTCTAGTCCCTATAGACTGTGTTCATAATGCTACAGTAGAGTACTTTACCAGATCCTATATACTGTAGTCTAGTCCCTTCAGACTGTGTTCATATTGCTACAGTAGAGTACTTTACCAGATCCTATATACTGTAGTCTAGTCCTTACAGACTGTGTTCATATTGCTACAGTAGATTACTTTAGCAGATCCTATATACTGTAGTCTAGTCCCTACAGACTGTGTTCATATTGCTACAGTAGAGTACTTTAGCAGATCCTATATACTGTAGTCTAGTCCTTACAGACTGTGTTCATATTGCTACAGTAGAGTACCTAACCAGTATTCTATATACTGTAGTCTAGTCCTTACAGACTGTGTTCATATTGCTACAGTAGAGTACCTAACCAGTATTCTATATACTGTAGTCTAGTCCCTACAGACTGTGTTCATATTGCTGTTGTTTCCTTTTGTCAACAGTGTTTGATGAATATCATAAATATAAATATAAATAATAAACATAAAACGTCTTTATATATTATGATTCACTGATAGTGGTCCAGCTCCTGCTATGAATGATTCAGTGTGGAATTAATACCAGATATTGTCATTCACAACTAGCATATTTTGAAGGGCTCTTAGAGGTTTCACAGTTGCATTTGTTTTGTTATGGTTTGGTTCTTGGATAAATGTTAAAGGAGTTCTTCCTGGTATGAATCATCTAAGTTGATTGTAGGAATAACTGTGCTGTGGTTGTTTTCTAGCTTCCCTTTAAAATGTGTGTAGTTCTGAGGCTGAAACACTTAACGTGTGTAACTGAACAGTGATTAACGTGCACTGTACATTGAACATTTTGTTTGAACTCAAACTATTTATCCTCTCCTCTCCTCTCCTCTCCTCTCCTCTCCTCTCCTCTCCTCTCCTCTCCTCTCCTCTCTCTCCTCTCCTCTCTCCCTCTCCTCTCCTCTCCTCTCCTCTCCTCTCCCTCTCCTCTCCTATCCTCTCTCCCTCTCCTCTCCTCTCCTCTCCTCTCCTCTCTCTCCTCTTGTAACTGTACATTAAAGTGTCTCTCCTCTCCTCTCCTCTCCTCTCCTCTCCTCTCCTCTCCTCTCCTCTCCTCTCCTCTCCTCTCCCTCTCCTCTCCTCTCCTCTCCTCTCCTCTCCTCTCCTCTCCTCTCCTCTCCTCTCCTCTCCTCTCCTATCCTCTCCTCTCCTCTCCTCTCCTCTCCTCTCCTCTCCTCTCCTCTTGGTGTAACTGTACATTAAAGTGTCTCTCCTCTCCTCTCTTCAGGTTCACTGGTCCTAATCTGCCATCTCCCGTCCTCAGCAGTAAGAACTGGCTACGACTACACTTTACCTCTGATGGAAACCACAAGCTGAGGGGCTTCAGTGCACAGTACCAAGGTATGATACACATGCACACATGTAGACACACACACACACACACACACACACACACAAACACAATCATGTACACATTCACACACGTCCCCAGGCTCATCACTCAGAGGGTCATAGTTCAGGGCTGAAAACAGATGAACAGGAAAATGGATTAGTGTGTCCAAATGCAATATACAAACCTCAATCTCATCTAATCTCACCTCCACTCTTCCTCCCATCTTCTCACAGATCAAAACAAGGGATGGGGAGAGTGAAAAAGAGAGGGAGAGAGTGGAAGAGTGAGAGAGACAGAGAGAGAGAGAAAAAAGAGCAAGAGAGAGTACGAGTGGATGAGAGAGACACAGAGAGAGAGACACAGAGAGAGAGAGAGACACAGAGAGAGAGAAAAAAGAGGGAGACAGAGGAGAGGAAGACAGAGAGAGAGACAGACAGAGAGAGACAGACAGAGAGAAAGACAGACAGAGAGAGAGGAAGACAGAGAGAGGAAGACAGAGAGAGGAAGACAGAGAGAGAAGAAGAGGGAGACAGAGGAGAGGAAAATAGGATTACAGGTCCTGTGTTAGATAAATGTATTCAGTGGGTGGTTCTAATCCTGAATGCTGATTGGTTAAACATTCCAGCCGGTGTCTATTCCACAAGTTGCCACCGGTTAAATCTATGAAGTTAAAATGCCTATTTACTCTGTTCCATCTGACTGTGCATGCCACTGTCTCTTCAGCCCAGCCAGGCAATTTATAAACTTGATCTCCACTATAAAAAGCATCTAGACATTATCTCACATGTCTTTAAGACTAACATTTAGTTTTCAACAGTGGAGATTTTTATAAACCTTGCTGTCTGTCTCTCCGACATTTCCAACGTTGTTACAATATTCAGATATGATCACTAGCTGTCCCATAATGATGAACGTGCAGGGACGAGACAGATAGGCAGCGTTTCTCAGCCAGTCAAAATCATGAATTAGTTGGCATAATTTGTATGGATACATACACAAAGGTAAAATGAAACCAGGTAGATTGCAGTCTTTCCAGCTTCAGTTTGTTGTGATTGTGATAGAACGGTGACAGCCAGTATGTTTGTTGTGATTGTGATAGAACGGTGACAGCCAGTATGTTTGTTGTGATTGTGATAGAACGGTGACAGCCAGTATGTTTGTTGTGATTGTGATAGAACGGTGACAGCCAGTATGTTTGTTGTGATTGTGATAGAACGGTGACAGCCAGTATGTTTGTTGTGATTGTGATAGACAGCCAGTATGTTTGATTGTGATGTGAACAGCCAGTATGTTTGTTGTGATTGTGATATGTTTGAACGGTGACAGCCAGTATGTTTGTTGTGATTGTGATGTGAACGGTGACAGCCAGTATGTTTGTTGTGATTGTGATAGAACGGTGACAGCCAGTATGTTTGTTGTGATTGTGATAGAACGGTGACAGCCAGTATGTTTGTTGTGATTGTGATAGAACGGTGACAGCCAGTATGTTTGTTGTGATTGTTTGCTGTGTTGTCTAGCTCCTCTGTCCTAACGAGAGAGCACATTATCTATGCCAGGTGAAATCACTCCTCATTAGCTCCTTCTTATGGATGTATCCAAACAAATGTCACTAGAAAACAGCTTAAACAAATGCAATTGCAGCTGCTGTTGTTATTCTGGCTGCACTGTTTAACGTGACTGTAAGTTAGCCGTAGTTGGCTAGCTAGCAAGGGATTAGAACGGTGACAGCCAGTATGGCAATGGAACATCTAGAAAGAACTTCCATAGACACAGAACAAAAAGACTACTGGCTCATTGCAAAAAAAGTCAAGGAAGCTGGTGACCCATATCTCCCTCACTAACTTTAAGCATCAGCTCTCAGAGCAGCTCACAGATCACTGCACCTGTACATAGCCCATCTGTAAGTAGCCCATCCAACTACCTCATCCCCATAGTGTTATTTTATTTTTTACTCCTTTGCACCCCAGTATCTCTACTTGCACATTTATCTTCTGCACATCTACCCCTCCAGTCTCTATCACTCCAGTGTTTAATTGCTATATTGTAATTACTTCAATACCATGGCCTATTTATTGCCTTACCCCCCTTATCTTACCTCATTTGCACTCTGTATATAGATTTTTTCTATTGTGTTATTGACTGTATGTTTGTTTATCCCATGTGTAACTCTGTGTCGTTGTTGGTGTCAAACTGCTTTGCTTTATCTTGGCCAGGTCGCAGTTGTAAATGAGAACTTGTTCTCAACTGGCCCTAACTGGTTAAATAAAGGTGAAATAAATCAAATTTAAAAAATGTCTCTGTTAACCGAATAGATAGAATGAACGACCAATCCGGTTTGGGTAGCAACCCTAGATTTGTGTCGGGACTATATCTTGTGGAAGGATGAAATAGCATGAATAAATAAATAACAAAATAATCAAATTAACGTTGTTAATGAAAATATGTCAGTCATTGTTTGATTATGTTGGTAACCCGTTGTATAAAGTGATGATGTCCTTGAAGCCGGGGTTTGGAGGACATATTGGACGGTTTGCTGGACCCCGACAACACCCCAATATATCCCACGAACACGGTTGTCTCAGGCATTATCACTTAAATATAATCCATTAGTGAAATCAGAGAGAGGAGGAGGACTAAGACTTTAATTAGATTAACGAATGGCCTCCTCCCACCATCCCCTCACATATTATCCTTTCACACGGTCCTCGATAGACACAGCTCATTTCAAATGAGTAGCATTTTATATTGTCCTCATCTTCTCTCAACTCCTCTCTCACATTTATATCTGTCTCTCTCTCTGTTTCCTCTCAACATGTCTGTCTCTCTCCCTCTACACGTCTGCCTCTCTCCCTCTACATGTCTGTCTCTCTCCCTCTACACGTCTGCCTCTCTCCCTCTACATGTCTGTCTCTCTCCCTCTAGATGTCTGTCTCTCTCCCTCTACATGTCTGTCTCTCTCTCTGTTGTCTCTCTCCCCTCTAGATGTCTGTCTCTCTCCCTCTACATGTCTGTCTCTCTCTCTGTTGTCTCTCTCCCCCTCTGTTGTCTCTCTCCCCCTCTACATGTCTGTCTCTCTCTCTGTCTGTCTCTCTCCCCTCTGTTGTCTCTCTCCCCCTCTGTTGTCTCTCTCCCCTCTCTCTGTTGTCTCTCTCCCCCTCTGTTGTCTCTCTCCCCCTCTACATGTCTGTCTCTCTCTCTGTTGTCTCTCTCCCCCTCTCATGTCTGTCTCTCTCTCTGTGTCTGTCTCTCTCCCTCTGTTGTCTCTCTCCGATCCACTCATCTCCTTTTCTCACAATGCACCTTCATATCTCTATTAACAAACCTAACTTATTGGTACATCTCAGCACAGGCCTTAGTGCTATAGGTTCAAGGGTGAGTCAGGAATATTGTTGCTATTTTCACTGTTATAATTATCGGCGCCCTTGCTGCCGTTGGTGCGAAAGGAGCTGGGTTTGAATGAATGAACAAGTTGTGGGTGTGTCGAAGCCAATCAGAACGTGCTCCATGGTATTCACAGTCTTTTATGTCTTGGAGTTCAAATGTTATATGTCTGTTATAGTTTGTTAATAAATGGCTTACAGAAAATAATTGACAAAAATGTAGCCATATATATTTGCTAAATACATTATGTTGAATCCATTTGCAGTCCACATTGTTCTAAGTAATTGGATATCTTCAATAGCATTCACACTGATATAGGGTCTAGGTCTACTGTAAATTACATTATGGCTGGGCATAGACATGCCACACATTTTTTTTAACATTACGGACTTATACTAAAATATAAAAAAATACTCAGCAATATACATCATAATGCCAGAGTTACAGTGGGGCAAAAAAAAGTATTTAGTCAGCCACCAATTGTGCAAGTTCTCCCACTTAAAAAGATGAGAGAGGCCTGTAATTTTCATCACAGGTACACTTCAACTATGACAGACAAAATGAATTGTAGGATTTTTTATGAATTTATTTGCAAATTATGGTGGAAAATAAGTATTTGGTCACCTACAGACAAGCAAGATTTCTGGCTCTCACAGACCTGTAACTTCTTATTTAAGAGGCTCCTCTGTCCTCCACTCGTTACCTGTATTAATGGCACCTGTTTGAACTTGTTGTCAGTATAAAAGACACCTGTCCACAACCTCAAATAGTCACACTCCAAACTCCACTATGGCCAAGACCAAAGAGCTGTCAAAGGACACCAGAAACAAAATTGTAGCCCTGCACCAGGCTGGGAAGACTGAATCTGCAATAGGTAAGCAGCTTGGTTTGAAGAAATCAAATGTGGGAGCAATTATTAGGAAATGGAAGACATACAAGACCACTGATAATCTCCCTTGACCTGGGGCTCCACGCAAGATCTCACCCCGTGGGGTCAAAATTAGCAGAAATCCCAGACCCACACGGGGGGACCTAGTGAATGACCTGCAGAGAGCTGGGACCAAAGTAACAAAGCCTACCATCAGTAACACACTACGCCGCCAGGGACTCAAATCCTGCAGTGCCAGTGTCAGATGAAACCAAAATATAACTTTTTGGTAAAAACTAAACTTGTCGTGTTTGGAGGACAAAGAATGCTGAGTTGCATCCAAAGAACACCATACCTACTGTGAAGCATGGGGGTGGAAACATCATGTTTTGGGGCTGTTTTTCAGCAAAGGGACCAGGACAACTGATCTGTGTAAAGGAAAGAATGAATGGGGCCATCTATCGTGAGATGTGGAGTGAAAACCTCCTTCCATCAGCAATGGCATTGAAGATGAAACGTGGCTGGGTCTTTCAGCATGACAATGATCCCAAACACACCGCCCGGGCAATGAAGGAGTGGCTTCGTAAGAAGCATTTCAAGGTCCTGGAGTGGCCTAGCCAGTCTCCAGATCTCAACCCCATAGAAAATCTTTGGAGGGAGTTGAAAGTCTGTGTTGCCCAGCAACAGCCCCAAAACATCACTGCTCTAGAGGAGATCTGCATGGAGGAATGGGCCAAAATACCAGCAACAGTGTGTGAAAACCTTGTGAAGACTTACAGAAAATGTTTGACCTCTGTCATTGCCAACAAAGGGTATATAACAAAGTATTGAGATAAACTTTTGTTATTGACCAAATACCTATTTTCAACCATAATTTCCAAATAAATTCACTAAAAATCCTACAACGTGATTTTCTGGATTTAAAAAAAATAATTTTGTCTGTCATAGTTGAAGCATACATATGATCAAAATTACAGACCTCTCTCATCTTTTTAAGTGAGAGAACTTGCACAATTGGTGACTGAGTAAATACTTTTTTGCCCCCCATATCCTATCAGATATCAAGGTAGGATAGGTAGCAGGGGTCGATAATCCAGAGTAGGAGCTAAGGTGCAGGCACAGTGGTAAGGTGGGCGGGTACAGGCTCAGGACAGGCAGAGTGGTCAGGTGGGCAGGTACAGGCTCAGGACAGCCAAGGGTCACAAACCAGGACGAGAAAAGAGAGACTGGGGAAAATCGGGAGCTGAGACAAAACTGCTGGTTGACTTGACAAACAAGACGAACTGGGAACAGGCAAACAGAGAACACCGGTATAAATACACAGGGGATAATGGGGAATATGGGTGACATCTGGAGGGGGGTGGAGACAATCACAAAGACAGGTGAAACAGATCAGGGTGTGACAAAAATGAAAACAGATACCTTATTTACATAAGTATTCAGCACCTTTGAAAAGATACTCAAAATTTAGCCCAGGTGCATCCTGGTTCTATTGATCATCCTTGAGATGTTTCTACAACTTGAGTGAAGTCCACCTGTGGTAAATTCAATTGATTGGACATGATTTGGTAAGGCACACACTTGTCTATATAAGGTCCCACAGTTGACAGTGCACGTCAGAGCAAAAACCAAGCCATGAGGTCGACGGAATTGTCCGTAGAGTTCCGAGACAGAATTGTGTTGAGGCACACATCTGGGGAAGGGTACCAAAACATTTCTGAAGCATTGAAGGTCCCCAAGAACACAGTGGCCTCCGTCATTCTTAAATGGAACATGTTTGGAACCACCAAGACTATTCCTAGAGCTGGCCGCCCGGACAAACTGAGCAACCGGGGGAGAAGGGCCCTTGGTCAGTGAGATGACCAAGAACCCGATGCATGGTGGTGGCAGCATCCCTACGGTGAAGCATGGTGGTGGCAGGGACTGGGAGATTAGTCAGGATCAAGGTGAAGATGAATGGAGCGAAATACAGAGAGATCCTTGATGAAAACCTGCTCCAGAGCGCTCAGGACCTCAGGCTGGGGTGAAGGTTCACCTTCCAACAGGACAACAACCCTAAGTACACAGCTAAAACAACAAAGGAGTGGCTTCGGGACAATTCTCTGAATTTCCTTGAGGGGCCCAGCCAGAGCCCGGACTTGAACCCGATCGCACATTCCTGGAGAGACCTGAAAATTGCTTTGCAGCAACGCTCCCCATCCAACCTGACAGAGCTTGAGATAATCTGTATTGACGTGTGCCAAGCTTGTAGCGTCATACCTAATACTTGAGGCTGTAATCGCTACCAAAGGTGTTTCAACAAAGTACTGAGTAAAGGGTCTGAATACTTATGAAAATGTAATATTTCTTTTTTTTTTTAATTATAAATGAGCAAACATGTCTAAACTGTTTTTGGTTTGTCGTTATGTGGTATTGTGTATCAATAGGTAAAAAAATATTATGTTTTTATGTTTCTGAAATACTAAGTATATAGGCACCAGAAGCACAATAGTCTACCCTTGTTCCATGTTCATATGGTCAATGTGCGACGGCTGGATAGGCTGAGTTTCTTCTGTCACAATTCATACCATAACCAACTATGTTACTGATTAAAAAAAACAGTTTTGATTGGTCTTCAATATCCCTATCAGACTGGTCTAAATATTCCTATCAGACTGGTCTTAATATTCCTATCAGACTGGTCTTAATATTCCCATCAGACTGGTCTTAATATTAATATTCATATCAGACTGGTCTTAACTATTCCAATCAGACTGGTCTTAATATTCCCATCAGACTGGTCTTTATATTCCTATCAGACTGGTCTTTATATTCCTATCAGACTGGTCTTAATATTCCCATCAGACTGGTCTTAATATTAATATTCCTATCAGACTGGTCTTAATATTCCAATCAGAACGGTCTTAATATTCCCATCAGACTGGTCTTAATATTAATATTCCTATCAGACTGGTCTTAACTATTCCAATCAGACTGGTCTTAATATTCCCATCAGACTGGTCTTAATATTCCTATCAGACTGGTCTTAACTATTCCTATCAGACTGGTCTTTATATTCCTATCAGACTGGTCTAAATATTCCTATCAGACTGGTCTTAATATTCCTATCAGACTGGTCTTAATATTCCCATCAGACTGGTCTTAATATTAATATTCATATCAGACTGGTCTTAACTATTCCAATCAGACTGGTCTTAATATTCCCATCAGACTGGTCTTAATATTCCTATCAGACTGGTCTTAACTATTCCTATCAGACTGGTCTTTATATTCCTATCAGACTGGTCTTTATATTCCTAACAGACTGGTCTTTATATTCCTATCAGACTGGTCTTAATATTCCCATCAGACTGGTCTTAATATTAATATTCCTATCAGACTGGTCTTAATATTCCAATCAGAACGGTCTTAATACTCCCATCAGACTGGTCTTAATATTAATATTCCTATCAGACTGGTCTTAACTATTCCTATCAGACTGGTCTTAATATTCCCATCAGACTGGTCTTAATATTCCTATCAGACTGGTCTTAACTATTCCTATCAGACTGGTCTTAATATTCCCATCAGACTGGTCTTAATATTCCTATCAGACTGGTCTTAACTATTCCTATCAGACTGGTCTTTATATTCCTATCAGACTGGTCTTTATATTCCTATCAGACTGGTCTTAATATTCCAATCAGACTGGTCTTAATATTCCTATCAGACTGGTCTTTATATTCCTATCGGACTGGTCTTAATATTCCTATCAGACTGGTCTTTATATTCCTATCAGACTGGTCTTTATATTCCTATCAGACTGGTCTTTATATTCCTATCAGACTGGTCTTTATATTCCTAACAGACTGGTCTTTATATTCCTATCAGACTGGTCTTTATATTCCTATCAGACTGGTCTTTATATTCCTATCAGACTGGTCTTTATATTCCTATCAGACTGGTCTTTATATTCCTATCAGACTGGTCTTAATATTCCTATCAGACTGGTCTTTATATTCCTATCAGACTGGTCTTTATATTCCTATCAGACTGGTCTTTATATTCCTATCAGACTGGTCTTAATATTCCGATCAGACTGGTCTTTATATTCCTATCAGACTGGTCTTAATATTCCCATCAGACTGGTCTTAATATTCCAATCAGACTGGTCTTAATATTCCCATCAGACTGGTCTTAATATTAATATTCCTATCAGACTGGTCTTAACTATTCCAATCAGACTGGTCTTAATATTCCCATCAGACTGGTCTTAATATTAATATTCCCATCAGACTGGTCTTAACAATTCATATCAGACTGGTCTTAACTATTCCTATCAGACTGGTCTTAACTATTCCTATCAGACTGGTCTTAACTATTCCTATCAGACTGGTCTTAACTATTCCTATCAGACTGGTCTTAACTATTCCTATCAGACTGGTCTTTATATTCCTATCAGACTGGTCTTTATATTCCTAACAGACTGGTCTTAATATTCCTATCAGACTGGTCTTTATATTCCTATCAGACTGGTCTTCATATTCCTATCAGACTGGTCTTAATATTCCTATCAGACTGGTCTTAATATTCCTATCAGACTGGTCTTTATATTCCTAACAGACTGGTCTTTACTATTCCTATCAGACTGGTCTTTATATTCCTATCAGACTGGTCTTTATATTAATATTCCTATCAGACTGGTCTTAATATTCCAATCAGACTGGTCTTAATATTCCCATCAGACTGGTCTTAATATTAATATTCCTATCAGACTGGTCTTAACTATTCCCATCAGACTGGTCTTTATATTCCTAACAGACTGGTCTTTATATTCCTATCAGACTGGTCTTTATATTCCTATCAGACTGGTCTTTATATTCCTATCAGACTGGTCTTAATATTCCTATCAGACTGGTCTTAACTATTCCTATCAGACTGGTCTTAATATTCCCATCAGACTGGTCTTAATATTAATATTCATATCAGACTGGTCTTAACTATTCCAATCAGACTGGTCTTAATATTGCCATCAGACTGGTCTTAATATTACTATCAGACTGGTCTTAACTATTCCTATCAGACTGGTCTTTATATTCCTATCAGACTGGTCTTTATATTCCTAACAGACTGATCTTTATATTCCTATCAGACTGGTCTTAATATTCCCATCAGACTGGTCTTAATATTAATATTCCTATCAGACTGGTCTTAATATTCCAATCAGAACGGTCTTAATATTCCCATCAGACTGGTCTTAATATTAATATTCCTATCAGACTGGTCTTAACTATTCCTATCAGACTGGTCTTAATATTCCCATCAGACTGGTCTTTATATTCCTATCAGACTGGTCTTAACTATTCCTATCAGACTGGTCTTTATATTCCTATCAGACTGGTCTTTATATTCCTATCAGACTGGTCTTAATATTCCTATCAGACTGGTCTTTATATTCCTATCAGACTGGTCTTTATATTCCTATCGGACTGGTCTTAATATTCCTATCAGACTGGTCTTTATATTCCTATCAGACTGGTCTTTATATTCCTATCAGACTGGTCTTTATATTCCTATCAGACTGGTCTTTATATTCCTAACAGACTGGTCTTTATATTCCTATCAGACTGGTCTTTATATTCCTATCAGACTGGTCTTTATATTCCTATCAGACTGGTCTTAATATTCCTATCAGACTGGTCTTTACTATTCCTATCAGACTGGTCTTTATATTCCTATCAGACTGGTCTTTATATTCCTATCAGACTGGTCTTAATATTCCTATCAGACTGGTCTTAATATTCCCATCAGACTGGTCTTAATATTCCAATCAGACTGGTCTTAATATTCCCATCAGACTGGTCTTAATATTAATATTCCTATCAGACTGGTCTTAACTATTCCAATCAGACTGGTCTTAATATTCCCATCAGACTGGTCTTAATATTAATATTCCCATCAGACTGGTCTTAACAATTCATATCAGACTGGTCTTAACTATTCCTATCAGACTGGTCTTAACTATTCCTATCAGACTGGTCTTAACTATTCCTATCAGACTGGTCTTAACTATTCCTATCAGACTGGTCTTTATATTCCTATCAGACTGGTCTTTATATTCCTAACAGACTGGTCTTAATATTCCTATCAGACTGGTCTTAATATTCCTATCAGACTGGTCTTTATATTCCTATCAGACTGGTCTTTATATTCCTATCAGACTGGTCTTTATATTCCTATCAGACTGGTCTTTATATTCCTATCAGACTGGTCTTTATATTCCTATCAGACTGGTCTTTATATTCCTATCAGACTGGTCTTTATATTCCTATCAGACCGGTCTTTATATTCCTATCAGACTGGTCTTAATATTCCTATCAGACTGGTCTTTATATTCCTATCAGACTGGTCTTTATATTCCTATCAGACTGGTCTTAATATTCCTATCAGACTGGTCTTAATATTCCCATCAGACTGGTCTTAATATTCCTATCAGACTGGTCTTAATATTGATATTCCTATCAGACTGGTCTTAATATTCCTATCAGACTGGTCTTAATATTCCTATCCAACTGGTCTTAGAGGCGGAGGTTGAGAGCCATGCATCCTCTGAAACAGGACTCTGCCGAACCGTTTTTACACAATAAAAATTGCAAACTAACTTTTGACACTAGAGCCTCTTTAATTAACGCCAGACGAAGATAGAGCAATTAAGATTGAAGTGTAGTTTGGCACAAAGGCACAAGGCTTTGATCATTTAATAGTGACTGAAAATACAAATGTTTATTAACCAACAAGAACTATAAGCTGTTTAGATATGAAATAATCAAGTTGTGTTTGTGAGAATGATGAGTGTGTTCGTCAGATATTTTAATAAACAATCCATCTAAATATCCCTCAAACGACTTCCCCCTCGCAGTGAAGACTGTACACATCTATGTCATACCATTGAACACCAGGAAGAGTAGTTGCTACGCCTGCTGCAGCTGCTGTGGATCCTGATAAACCATTAAATACTAACACTATCTCATTTGGATATCAGCAGTTCATTGTGCCCACTCTGAATTTACCACAATGTACCACCCATACAAAGTCTAGAAGTAGATATATTATATTCATTCACATCACATTCAATGTTTTTAAATGAAATATTAGTTTCCTGTGGAAGCCGTACGCTGCCTACAGAATCCATGCAGGAAATCAAGGGACGTCGGGGAGGGCAAAATGTAGCTGGTGTGCAGAGGAGAGTGAAGCTATAAACTACAGAGTTACTGCCCTGGACAGAATCACAAGATAAAGTGATGGTATGATCTCCGTCCTGTTGTGTTTCCCCAACGGGATCGTAGGACCCAGACAGTGTTAATAACTAATACAGAACCATCTCTCAGTGGATCTTATGACAGAGGACCCAGACAGTGTTAACAACTAATACAGAACCATCTCTCAGTGGATCTTATGACAGAGGACCCAGACAGTGTTGTAGGCTGATACAGAACCATCTCTCAGTGGATCTTATGACAGAGGACCCAGACAGTGTTGTAGGCTGATACAGAACCATCTCTCAGTGGATCTTATGACAGAGGACCCAGACAGTGTTGTAGGCTGATACAGAACCATCTCTCAGTGGATCTTATGACAGAGGACTGTGTTAATAACTGTGTGTGTGTGTGTGTGTGTGTGTGTGTGGATCTTATGTGTGTGTGTGACAGTGTGTGTAGGTGTGTGAACCATCTGTCAGTGGATCTTGTGACAGAGGTGTGTGTTGTGGCTGATACAGAACCATCTCTCAGTACTGATTAAACAGGGAACCTGACTGTTGTACATTATCCTCTGGTCTCAGTGGATTAAACAGGGAACCTGAGACATTATCCTGTGGCTGATACAGTACTGAAAGCTGTACATTATCCTGTGTGTCTCTATAGTACTGACTGTACATTATCCTCTGGTCTCTACAGTACTGATTAAACAGGGAACCTGACTGTACATTATCCTCTGGTCTCCACAGTACTGATTAAACAGGGAACCTGACTGTACATTATCATTATCCTCTGGTCTCTACAGTACTGACTGTACATTATCCTCTGGTCTCTATAGTACTGACTGTACATTATCCTCTGGTCTCTACAGTACTGATTAAACAGGGAACCTGACTGGACTGTACATTATCCTCTGGTCTCTACAGTACTGATTAAACAGGGAACCTGACTGGACTGTACATTATCCTCTGGTCTCTACAGCACTGATTAAACAGGGAACCTGACTGTACATTATCCTCTGGTCTCTACAGTACTGATTAAACAGGTAACCTGACTGGACTGTACATTATCCTCTGGTCTCTACAGTACTGATTAAACAGGGAACCTGACTGTACATTATCCTCTGGTCTCTACAGTACTGACTGTACATTATCCTCTGGTCTCTACAGTACTGATTAAACAGGGAACCTGACTGTACATTATCCTCTGGTCTCTACAGTACTGATTAAACAGGTAACCTGACTGTACATTATCCTCTGGTCTCTACAGTACTGACTGTACATTATCCTCTGGTCTCCACAGTGAAGAAGATGACAGAGCTGAAGTCCAGAGGAGTCAAGATGATGCCCAGTAAAGACAATCATCACAAGATATCAGTGTGTAAGTAGTGCTCCTGGTTGTTATACATGTAAGACTATTCTAAGATAAATACACAACCGTGAGGACTAGAGTACAAGAGGGAATTAACAGTCAGTGGAAATAGTTGTTTGTCTGTAATGGGGAACTGATGATTCATGGGGACCTGATGATTCATGGGGACCTGATGATTCATGGGGAAATGATGATTCATGGGGACCTGATGATTCATGGGGACTGATGATTCATGGGGACCTGATGATTCATGGGGAACTGATGATTCATGGGGAACTGATGATTCATGGGGACCTGATGATTCATGGGGAACTGATGATTCATGGGGACCTGATGATTCATGGGGAACTGATGATTCATGGGGACCTGATGATTCATGGGGAACTGATGATTCATGGGGACCTGATGATTCATGGGGACCTGCTGATTCATGGGGAACTGATGATTCATGGGGACCTGATGATTCATGGGGACCTGATGATTCATGGGGAACTGATGATTCATGGGGACCTGCTGATTCATGGGGAACTGATGATTCATGGGGACCTGATGATTCATGGGGACCTGATGATTCATGGGGAACTGATGATTCATGGGGACCTGATGATTCATGGGGACCTGATGATTCATGGGGACCTGATGATTCATGGGGACCTGATGATTCATGGGGACCTGATGATTCATGGGGAACTGATGATTCATGGGAACCTGATGATTCATGGGGAACTGATGATTCATGGGGAACTGATGATTCATGGGGAACTGATTATTCATGGGGACCTGATGATTCATGGGGACCTGATGATTCATGGGGAACTGATGTTTAATGGGTGGGAACTGATGATTCATGGGGGGGAACTGATGATTCATGGATCGGGGACATGGGAGGGGTTTCAGTCCGAGACTCATAGCTACATGTGGCAAGTTCTCATTGGTCCAAATTGTCTATACATTGAGCCTGAAACGGGATAATTGGTATTTGGCCATTTGACCAATTTTATTGCAAATAATTCTAATTGGTCAACCACAGGCTGGGCTTGGGTATAAACTACATCCTGCCTCTTTGTTCAGTGGAGAAGACACTGAGGACAGGGAAGAATAAACATCTACCATCTACTTTCCAGCATAACAACTATGATATGTTCTCCCCCCTGAATATATATACCCCCCCCCTGATTTGCTTTGGTTTCTGTGTTATTGAACAGTAACATCAACTGCTAACGATAGTCTTATTACCATACCTATACGTGTGGAAGTAGAGTTCCCAGTTGTTGTACACTTGTTGATGTACACCTTTCGAATTCTCTTCTACAACAGTTTTTCTGCAAAGTCACACAACGGGTTCCTCCCTCTGTCCCCAGTGGTGGAACGGGACAGAGAGAGGGATACATTATTGTCTAAAACGGAGGGAGGGATACATGAGAGTAGAAACAGAGGGAAGAGATTAGAAGGTTTGTAAAGAATCTGTGTGTAGCGGGTCGGACGAAGTCAGGCACAGGACACAGAAGTGAGTAAAAATGTAACTTTACTCAACATAAAACAACAATAAATCCCCACTGGGAAACACAGAAGTACTGACCACTTCACAACGAATAAACACGCACAACAACCATGGGGGAAAACAGAGAGTTAAATAATGAACATGTCATTTGGGGGGAATTGAAACCAGGTGTGTAAAACAAAAGACAAAACAAATGGAAAATGAAAAGTGGATCGGCGATGGATAGAAGACCGGTTGCGTTGACCGCCCGAGCAAGGAGAGGGACCGACTTCGGGCGGAAGTCGTGACAAAGTTTTAAAGATACAGGAGGTGTTGAAGTGTGTCCCGAACAGCACGTTATTCCCTACGTAGTGCACTAAGTGCTCTGTGGGGCCCTGGTCAAATGTACTGCAGCATCAGGAGAATAAGCTGCGATTTATAACCGTTGTTTTAGCAAGTGAGTAAATATGCAGAGAGAGTAATGGACGACAGCAGTGACTGCATGGCCTGCCCTTTTCTCTTTGGCTCAGTGGCAGTCAGCGAGAGCACTGTGTGTTCCAAATAGTACCCAATTCACTATTAAGTGCACTACTTTTGACATGTGTTGTTTGAAGGTATTACACTACATAGGGGATAGGGTGCCAGAATAGGGTGCCAGTCTTCATTATCTTCAGTCCACTGAGTCTTGATATACATTTTCTAACACCTTCAGCAGGAGAAGACAGGGAGGCAGTGAAGGGGAGGGGAGAGGCTCTCTGCCCTTTTGTTCTATGTATTTACCTCTTCCTCCCACCCTCGTCTTCCTCTTTCACCTCTTCCTCCCACCCTCGTCTTCCTCTTTCACCTCTTCCTCCCACCCTTGTCTTCCTCATTCACCTCTTCCTCCCACCCTTGTCTTCCTCTTTCACCTCTTCCTCCACTTCCTTGTCTTCCTCTTTCACCTCTTCCTCCCACCCTTGTCTTCCTCTTTCACATCTTCCTCCCACCCTTGTCTTCCTCTTTCACATCTTCCTTCCACCCTCGTCTTCCTCTTTCACCTCTTCCTCCCACCTTTGTCTTCCTCTTTCACCTCTTCCTCCAACCCTCGTCTTCCTCTTTCACCTCTTCCTCCCACCCTTGTCTTCATCTTTCACCTCTTCCTCCCACCCTTGTCTTCCTCTTTCACATCTTCCTCCCACACTTGTCTTCCTCTTTCACCTCTTCCTATTATCTGCTGTGAAGTTACTTTCTCCTTTAACTTAACCTCAAGTCCCTCCCCCTATTCCTCTTTTAGACGTCCATCACCTCATACCCATCTCCTCTAGTCCTCTACCTCCATCACCTCATACCCATCTCCTCTGGTCCTCTACCTCCATCACCTCATACCCATCTCCTCTATCCTCCACCTCCATCACCTCATACCCATCTCCTCTATCCTCCACCTCCATCACCTCATACCCATCTCCTCTAGTCGTCTTCCTCCATCACCTCATACTCATCTCCTCTAGTCCTCTACCTCCATCACATTATACCCATCTCCTCTAGTCCTCTACTTCCATCACCTCACACCCATCTCATCTGGTCCTCTACCTCCATCACCTCATACTCATCTCCTCTAGTCATCCAACTCCATCACCTCATACCCATCTCCTCTAGTCCTCTACCTCCATCACCTCATACCCATCTCCTCTAGTCCTCTACCTTCATCACCTCATACCTATCTCCTCTAGTCCTCTACCTCCAGCACCTCACACCCATCTCCTTTGATCCTCTACCTCCATCACCTCACACCCATCTCCTCTGGTCCTCTACCTCAATCAACTCTTACCCATCTCCTCTAGTCATCCAACTCCATCACCTCATACCCATCTCCTCTAGTCCTCTACCTCCATCACCTCATACCCATCTCCTCGACCTCCATCCCCTCATACCCATCTCCTCTGGTCCTCTACCTCCATCACCTCATACCCATCTCCTCTAGTCCTCTACCCCACTCACCTCATACCCATCTCCTCTGGTCCTCTACCCCATCACCTCATACCCATCTCCTCTAGTCCTCTAACTCCATCACCTCATACCCATCTCATCTGGTCCTCTACCTCCATCACCTCATAGCCATCTCCTCTGGTCCTCTACCTCCATCACCTCATACCCATCTCCTCCTTCGTCCTTCTCCTCTATATTTTCATTCTCATTCTTCTTTCCACCACCTCTTCTTCTCTCCGTCCTGCTGCCGTGGTTACCGACCAGTTTTTCGTTCCCCTAACGATGACAAGCCTGGCCTTTTCTCCCTCATCAATATTCAGAGCCGCCCAGAGTCTCGGCTAATCAGCCGGTGTCACATTGGCTTTGGCCCTGCCTGTCGGGCCTTTGACCCCACCCTGTCTGTTAAGGGGCCTGCCGGGGTTGGCTGGCTCACCGACCCTGTGTCACTTCCCCTTCCTGTCTCAATCAGTTGACACGTTTTAGCAGGATGCTGTCGTATGGGAGGAGAGGGGTAAAGATATTTTGAACTAAAAACAAAAAAAAATGATACTGTTGATTATGATGAGGGCCAGAGGCAGGAAGATTGCACAGGGAATATAATTACATAACCTTACAGAATTTATTAGGAATATTATGGCTAAAATAATACATGTTTTTTGTATATAGCCTCCACACTGACTCTGTACCGGTACCCCCTGTATATAGCCTCCACATTGACTCTGTACCGGTACCCCCTGTATATAGCCTCCACATTGACTCTGTACCGGTACCCCCTGTATATAGCCTCCACATTGACTCTGTACCGGTACCCCTGTATATAGCCTCCACATTGACTCTGTACCGGTACCCCTGTATATAGCCTCCACATTGACTCTGTACCGGTACCCCCTGTATATAGCCTCCACATTGACTCTGTACCGGTACCCCCTGTATATAGCCTCCACATTGACTCTGTACCGGTACCCCTGTATATAGCCTCCACATTGACTCTGTACCGGTACCCCTGTATATAGCCTCCACATTGACTCTGTACCGGTACCCCTGTATATAGCCTCCACATTGACTCTGTACCGGTACCCCTGTATATAGCCTCCACATTGACTCTGTACCGGTACCCCTGTATATAGCCTCCACATTGACTCTGTACCGGTACCCCCTGTATATAGCCTCCACATTGACTCTGTACCGGTACCCCCTGTATATAGCCTCCACATTGACTCTGTACCGGTACCCCTGTATATAGCCTCCACATTGACTCTGTACCGGTACCCCCTGTATATAGCCTCCACATTGACTCTGTACCGGTACCCCCTGTAAATAGCCTCGCTGTTATCATTTTACTGCTCTTGAACTATTTCTTATTTGTATTTACATGTTTTATTTAACAATTTTTCTTTAAAACTGCATTGTTGGTTAAGGGCTTGTAAGTTTCACTGTGAGGTCTACTACACCTGTTGTATTCAGCATTTCACTGTGAGGTCTACTACACCTGTTGTATTCAGCATTTCACTGTGAGGTCTACTACACCTGTTGTATTCAGCATTTCACTGTAAGGTCTACTACACCTGTTGTATTCAGCATTTCACTGTAAGGTCTACTACACCTGTTGTATTCAGTTTTTCACTGTAAGGTCTACTACACCTGTTGTATTCATCATTTCACTGTGAGGTCTACTACACCTGTTGTATTCAGCATTTCACTGTGAGGTCTACTACACCTGTTGTATTCAGCATTTCACTGTAAGGTCTACTACACCTGTTGTATTCATCATTTCACTGTGAGGTCTACTACACCTGTTGTATTCAGCATTTCACTGTGAGGTCTACTACACCTGTTGTATTCAGCATTTCACTGTAAGATCTACTACACCTGTTGTATTCGGCGCATTTGACAATTTATATTTCTTTTGATTTAAAATGCAGGCCCAAAATATTAACATTTGAAACGCTATGTTATTTAATACGTTTTTTAGTGGCATTGGTAAGAAAGCTCTGAGGCTATCCCTTCTGGCTCTAGTAATGAGGGATGACAGAGCAGGCAGAATGCTGTAGGAAACTGTACCAATGTGTTTCATCAGATTGGACTGAGAAACCAACTGTGATTGATATATACAGTTGAAGTCGGAAGTTTACATACACCTTCGCCAAATTCATTTAAACTCAGTTTTTGACAATTCCTGACATTTAATCCTAGTAAAAAAAAACTGTTTTAGGTAAGTTAGGATCACTACTTTATTTTATGAATGTGAAATGTCAGAATAACACTAGAGAGAATGATTTATTTCAGCTTTTATTTATTTCATCACATTCCCAGTGGGTCAGAAGTTTACATACACTCAATTCGTATTTGGTAGCATTGCCTTTAAATTGCATAACTTGGGTCAAACATTTCGGGTAGCCTTCCACAAGCTTCCCACAATAAGTTGGGTGAATTTTGTCCCATTCCTCCGGACAGAGCTGATGTAACTGAGTCAGGTTTGTAGGCCTCTATGCTCGCACACACATTGTCAGTTCTACACACAAATTGTCTATAGGATTGAGGTCAAGGCTTTATGGTGGCCACTCCAGTACCTTGACATTGTTGTCGTTAAGCCATTTTGCCACAACTTTGGAAGTATGCTTGGGGTCATTGTCCATTTGGAAGACCCATTTGTGACCAAGCTTTAACTTCCTGATGGATGTCTTGAGATGTTACTTCAATATATCCACATAATTTCACATAATTTCCCCCCTCAGGATGCAATCTATTGTGTGAAGTGCACCAGTCCTGCAGCAAAGCACCCCCTTCACGGTTGGGATGCTGTTCAAACATAACGATGGTCATTATGGCCAAACAGTTCTATTTTTGTTTCATCAGACCAGAGGACATTTCTCCAGAAAGTACGGTCTTTGTCCTCATGTGTAGTTACGAACTATGCCGTTTTTTATTTTTATGGCTGAGTGGCCTTTCAGCTTTTGTCGTTTTTACTGTGGATAGAGATACTTGTTTCCTCCAGCATCTTCCAAAGTATCTTCACAAGGTCCTTTGCTGTTGTTCTGGGATTGATTTGCACATTTCACACCAAAGTACGTTCATCACTAGGAGACCGAACGCGTTTCCTTCCTGAGCGGTATGACGGCTGTGTGGTGTTTATACTTGCATACTATTGTCTGTACAGGTGAACGTGGTACCTTCAGGTGTTTGGAAATTGCTCCCAAGCATGAACCAGACTTGTTGAAGTGTAAAAAAAAAATTCTGAGGTCTTGGTTAATTTCTTTTGATTTTCCCATGATGTCAAGCAAAGAGGCACTGAGTTTGAAGGTAGGCCTTGAAATACATCCACAGGTACACCTCCAATTAACTAACATAATATCAATAAGCCTATCAGAAGCTTCTAAAGTCATGACATCATTTTCTGGAATTTTCCAAGCTTTTTAAAGGCACAGTCAACTGAGTGTATGTAAACTTCTGACCCACTGGAATTGTGATACAGCGAATGATTAGTGAAATAATCTGTCTGTAAGCAATTGTTGGAAAAATGACTTGTGTCACAAAGTAGATGTCCTAACCAACTTTCCAGTTTGTTATCAAGTTTATTAACAAGAAATTTGTGGAGTGGTTGAAAAAACAAGTTTTAATGACTACAACCTAAGTGTACCTAAACTTCCGACTTCAACTCTATGTGCCGATGCTTGAAACAGTGATATTCATCAAGGTTTAGGGTTATTCGGTTATTAATATTATTATGAAGTATTATTATTACGTTTTCAAAACCGCACTTTCCGCACTTTTTTTACGTTACAGCCTCATTCTAAAATGTATTACATCGTTTTCTCCCCTCATCAATCTACACACAATACCTCATACAGACATCACAATACCTCATAATGACATCACAATGCCTCATAATGACAAAGCACATTTTGTTTTGCAAATGTATATAAGTATTTACTTAACTGTTCAGACCCTTTACTCAGTACTTTGTTGAAGAACCTTTGGCAGCAATTTACAGCCTCAAGTCCTCTTGGGTTTCTCAAATTCTACTCTGAAGATCCTCTAAGGGATTATTTTACCTATATTTGACTAGTTAAGAACAAATTCTTATTTTCAATGATGGCCTAGGAACAGTGGGTTAGCTTACCTGTTCAGGGGCAGAACGACAGTTTGGACCTTGTCAGCTCGGGGGTTTGAACTTGCAACCTTCCGGTTACTAGTCCAACGCTCTAACCACCAGGCTACCCTGTCGTATTCAGTGGCGACAGTATTCACCCCCTTGGCATTTTTCCTATTTTGTTACCTTACAACCTAGAGTTAAATTGGATGTTTTTGTGGTGTGTATCATTTGATTTAGATAACATGCCTACCACTTTGAAGATGCAAAATATGTTTTATTGTGAAACAAACAAGAAAATGAATCAGAAATAAGACAAAAAAACGGAGAACTTGAGCAGGCACAACTATTCACCCCCCAAAGTCAATGCTTTGTAGAGCCACCTTTTGCAGCAATTACAGCTGCAAGTCTCTTGGGGTATGTCTCTATAAGCTTGGCACATCTAGCCACTGGTATTGTTGTCCATTCTTCAAGGCAATACTTCTCCAGCTTCTTCAAGTTGGATGGGTTCCGCTGGTGTACAAGCAATCTTTAAGTCATACCACAGATTCTCAATTGGATTGAGGCCTGGGCTTTTACTAGGCCATTCCAAGACATTTAAATGTTTCCTTAAACCACTCGAGTGTTTCTTTAGCAGTATGCTTGTGGTCATTGTCCTGCTGGAAGGTGAACCTCCGTCCCAGTCTCAAATCTCTGGAAGAATGAAACATGTTTCCCTCATTTAGTTTCCCTGTATTTCCCGCCATCCATCCTTCCTTCAATTCTGATCCGTTTCCCTGCCGATGAAAAACATCCCCACACATGATGCTGGCACTACCATGCTTCACTGTGGGGATGGTGTTCTTGGGGTGACAAGAGGTGTTGGGTTTGTGCCAGTCATAGCGTTTTCCTTGATGGCCAAACAGCTCAATTTTAGTCTCATCTGACCAGAGTACCTTCTTCCATATGGAGTCTCCCAGATTTTTTTTTTTAAGCAATGGCTTTTTTCTGGCCCATCTTCCGTAAAGCCCAGCTCTGTGGAGTGTACGGCTTAAAGTGGCCCCATGGACAGATACTCCAGTCTCTTCTGTGGAGCTTTACAGCTCCTTCAGGGTTATCTTTGGTCTCTTTGTTGCCTCTCTGATTAATGCCCTCCTTGCCTGGTCTGTGAGTTTTGGTGGGAGGCCCTCTTTTGGCAGGTTTGTTGTGGTGCCATAATCTTTCCATTTAAAAAAAAAAATAATACATTTAATGGTGCTCTGTGGGATGTTCAAAGTTTCTGATATTTGTTTATAACTCAACACTGGTCTGTACTTCTCCACAACTTTGTTCCTGACCTGTTTGGAGAGCTCCTTGGTCTTTGTGGTGCCGCTGATTTGTGGTGCCCCTTGCTTAGTGGTGTTGCAGACTCTGGGGCCTTTCAGAACAGGTCTGTATATACTGAGATCATGTGACAGATCATGTGACACCTAGATTGCACACAGGTGGACTTTATTTAACTAATTATATGACTTATGAAGGTAATTGGTTGCACCAGATCTTTTTTCAGGGCCTCATAGCAGAGGGGGTGAATATATA